>NW_025920174.1:929322-1033007 GCF_902686445.1 Sciurus carolinensis | reverse complement strand
TGGCTGCACAACACTGAACACTCTGTTACTAAGTTAACTGTACATTTTAAGATGGTAAATTTTATGTTCTGTGTATTTTGTCACATTAAAGAACACTACTACAAGTTCAATACAAGTTTAAATTGTATTGTAAGCTGCATCTACTCATCTTTAAATATAACTTGGAAAACATGAGCTATAACACTGGAAAACAAAACCACACACAAACAGGTGAGTACACACTCCCACATGAGCTGGGTAGATGCAGACTCTCAGAACTCCACCACGCAGTTACTAAGACAGCAGTGATGAGGACCGTGAACTGCACTGTTTTACATACTCACATGTTACCCTGAGAGACAATTAGCCTTTACTTTACATGAGGTAATGAAAGTGCAGAGGGTCACATAACTTGTCCAAGATAAAATGGGCAGAGCCTCAGAACCTCAGTTTGAAGGTAATCTCATTTCAGTACATGTCTTGGCTGCATCTCCACTGACCCACAAGGACAGGCCAAACCATTTCCTCCACTGCCTACCCAGAAGAGCACCACCACTCACACAGAACCACCTGGGGCCTCTGCATGTACAAAGCTTCCACCAGAGCCCCCCTCAGGCACTGTCCCTGGGTGTTCTCAGGCCAGCAGAGTCTTCACTCTGTTCCAGAGGCCCTGGGAGGGAAGGAAGAGAACTAGGGCCTCTGGGGTTCTATATAACCTGCCTCACTCCAGTCACTCTACCCACAGCAATCTTTCCTTAGCACAAGAACAAAGAACTGCTTTCATGCCCCCAGCAAAACCAAAGGTGCCCCTCACTCTGTTGGTGAACAACAGCAACTGCAAACCTGAAAGCAGTAAGACCAGATCAGTGGAACCATTCTGATTGGCCACCATGGTGTTTCAAACACCAAAACACCTGAGTGAATCCAGGGTATCATGTCCCTAAGGAGTCACAGAGTTCTTGTGACAAATGATTTCAGATCTATAACTGACTCATTTATTACTCTCAGGTATTGTTCTTCCTATCATCATCTGTCACATAAAGAAAAACATGGCTAGAAAAGATACCGAGATGAATAAGACTTTAACACAGACTCCTCATTTGAATGACCCTCACTTCTAAGGTTTAAAAAGAGATTCCATATATAATTTCAAGGGTAGAAATAACCTTAACATTAAAATAACTTCAAATCACAGCACAACTAAATTTGAAGAAGGTTCCTTCTCAGTATTTGCTCTTCTAAATAGGGAAGGGGCTCTAGCAGTGTTGGACCACTCAGGCATACGGTCCCTGCCATCAGCTCTGATTCCTGTGATTTCTGAGCATAGGTCAGGGACATTTGTTTTAGGTTTACCTTCATATTTCAACTGCAAAATGAGACATTCAGTGTTGAGTCATTTCTATTCAGCTGACACTACTACTAGGGTCAGAGAATAAACACTAAAAATAGAAAAGGAAGGTGATGCTGACTGAACATATTATGCTTGACCTGACAAAACAAGGGGTGCTATTGCTTTCCCAATGCTTTGGCTCTCTGGATTAGCAGAAAGAGATCACTGGTTATTTTCATTTGTAAAAAGTCTGTAAAGGTGCCCTGCAAATCCACCTGGTACTTGCCACGCCATAAAATAAGATCTGAGTTAATATTTACGAATCTCAACAACAAAATATAAGGGTCTTAATTTGGCATGTGAGTGTTTTTACCGCAAAAATTTATTTTAAATCAAAGGCCTGAAGAACAAATATTTACATTTAATAGTAATCAAGGGCTGGGGAGATAGCTCTGTTAGTAGTGTACTTGCTTTGCAAGTACAAGACCCTGGGTTTGATCCCTAGCACCACACCAAAAAAAAAATGTAAATCAAAATAGAAAGATAAACAGTTAATTTAAGGTATTGCACATAAAACATTTTCCACAAATAAGCATAGCCTTAGCTCATTTACTGAAAACTTTGTACAAATTAAAATTCTGCCTTCTTAATCACACTTGAAAAGTATAAAGGACTCATGTTAAAGAAACTCAAGAGAGAAGACTCATGTAAACAATCTTTTTTCAATGAAAACACACACCTATGTAAACCAGGTATACTGGAATTTCTTAAAATGAACCACTTGCACAGAGGAAATATTCACACAGAAACAAGTTACCTTCACTCACTCTGAGTCTGTTTCTTGCTGAGGTTGAGCTCCAGGCTTATTTTAGTGTGCAAATACAGGTCATATAGGAAAGAAAGAAAATCATTTTTACGTGTAAAAGGGGACACATTAAAATGCCATCAACTAGGATTTTACTTAGTGCTGGTTCAACTTGACTTTGATCTGCAATATATATGTGGAAAATTTCAACAGTTTTCCATGTGTTTGGATCCAAACTGTGTACTTATAAATGACAGAGAGAAATGAAACAAGAAAATTTAGTTTATTTTTATTAGCTAAAACTATTACACTTACATACATAATCTCTATCTTAAATCTTAGCATACATTATAGAGAAAAAAACTGCAAATTATGTATCAAGTTTAGCTGCCTGAAATCTTGAGGGATCTGGAAATTATTATGTACTTAAGCATTACCCAAATAAGGGCAGTCACTGAAAAATGAACAGAAATCTGTCAATATCTTTTTATCCTTTTGTAGTCCTTAGATATAATTTATGTAACCAATTGCATCTGACCTGTGTTAACTCAAATGATATACAACAAAGTCTTGAAAGCTGTTTAATCATATGATAGCATGGGATCCTAAGAATCAGGCTTCAAGCAGCACCATATGCTCCAAAACCGCTCCTGAATTTGTTTAACCCAAAGTGGTTTATTTTCAGTATGAGGTTGATTCCTCTAATCTTTATGTTGGTCATATATTTCTGAAATTCTATGAGCTAATTAAGTACTGTTTAAAAACTGCCAACAGATACATCCACTTGAGAGCTGAAAATGACAGATTAACACTAATAAGGATTACAACATGCCAAATCATCTCATATAGACCCTAAATTTTAGAGAATTACTATGAGAAACAACATGAAATGTCTAATGACTTGAAAGAAAACCAAAGTCAAGTACCGTAACTTAAAATTCACAAAAGTTCTATTAAAAGGTATCAATTACAAAATAGAACAGTAAAAGAACAGTAAGAATAAAATTTTCCACAATCATTAACTTGCAATCCTTTAATACTATGTCCTATGATTAGAACAGTGTAGTTACTAAAATGAGGTGTGCATCAAAAATTCAACTATTGGAGCCCACTTTAGAGCTTGAGACCCTTATCTACATTCCTAATGAGTTCCCAGATGCTACTGTTGGTTCAGGGACCACAGGTTCTCAGTGCATCCACCAAGTATGTCAGATGCCCTTCCAAGTTTCCCAACAAGCCTTAAGGATTACATGTCTGAGTCGTCGCTGATGTTCTTGAAGCATGATTTGGGGATAAATGTGCATTACCTTATAATAAATCAGGAGCTTGTCAACATTCTTATAAATTATTCAAAGTACCTTCTCCCTCCTGACTTCTGGTCATTTCTGTGACGTCAAAACATAACCCAGTAAAGTGGAGAGGAGGTGAAAACGAAAGCAACCAACTCTGCTATGTTAGAGCCAGCTCTTTCAAATATACAGAGATGACGGCAATCTATACTAATGGCTAAAACTGAATTGGGGATTATCTGTGTGAATTTCAATGATCCACTCTCTTTGTTCCAGATAGAACTGCTGATAAAAACAGTAATCTCACCAAAGTTGACTCAAGTGTCAAAGCAAGGAACTAACAAGGAAAGCCCATTTGTTTCTGGCTGGTTGCATGACTCACCTAAATCTGACAGTCTGAGTTGGCCAGTGGTTAGTCTAATGAAGGTAACCTTCACTTTGTTGATGACAAAATAAACTAAATGCAGTAATTACCTTTTCTAGGGATTTCTGTGTTGCAAGTGAAGAACTGCAACTTACATTTTCTAATGTTCCCAAGTCTTGTTTGTGTCATGACTCAATTTTGATGAAGAAATCATCTTTCATATATTCATTCTGTAAAAATCCAAGAGGAAAATGACAGTGATCTTTCACCAGTTGTTTGGGGCTTGGACATACAGGAGCCTTTTCCAGCACAAGCACCATGCCATGCTTTGACTCTACCAACAGATCTAACCTCAAGTGTCAATGAATCATTAGCTACTGGTTTTTGTAGACTTGTCAAGCAAACCAAATGCTAAGTGCTTTTAAATAATTTAAACACTCTTACTTGTCATGCAGCATAAAATGCTAATGAAGAAGTTGTGAGGTTTAGCCAGTAAATATGGCTTTAAAAGGAGGTACCAGAGCAAAATGAAATCAATAGGAAAATTATGAGACAAGACTGGAAAGAGCCAATTAACCCTGAGGACATGTGGTGGAGCATGGACCGGTGGTAGGAGCACAGGAGAGGAGTCACTCATGCATCAATGGGTATTTAAATTTAAAAACAAAAAAAAAACAGAAAGGCTGAAAATAATTACAATGTGAAATAAATAAAGGTGAAGAGTATGAAATTTAGAAGAGTTTTACTCAACTGAGGCATAATGGAGGGGCAGGCAATAAAACAAGAAAATTTCAGAATATTAATTGTCAAAATATTCTGATCCAATATTTTATGTCACAATGAATAACAGAACATTTCATAGCTTATATCTTCAAAATACAATTTGTACACAAGTGGCACCAAAGGATACCATAGCTTATGAGGTACAAACAAAACATGGAGACTAACTTCAAAATGATGCTAAGAATAATGTCACAATCTGGCTATGGTGACTTCAGCAGCAATGAATATTGATGTGGCTGAACCAATCTAGATGTCCTTCAGTTGATGAATGGATATAGAAACTGTGGAATATATATACAATGGAATATTACTCTGCCATGAAGAAAGATAAAATTATGGTATTTGCAGGCAATGGATGAAATTGGAGAATATCATGCTAAGTGAGATAAGCCAATCTCGAAAATCCAAAGGATGAATAATCTCGCTGATAAGTGGATGATGACATATAATGGGGGGTGGGAGGGGTTAGCGTTAGGGTTAGGGTTAGGTTTAGGGTTAGGGTTAAGGAGGGTGACAAGAATGCAGGAAGGAAGGACTGTATAGAGGGAAAAATGGGATGGGAGGGGTGGGGGGAAGGAAAAAAATTACAGAGTGACTCAAACAATATTACCCTATGTAAATTTATGATTACACAAATAGTATGCCTTTACCCCACATACAAACAGAGAAACAACATGTACCCATTTGTTTACAATAAAAAAAGAATAATATCACCAGAGGAAAACACTATATAGTTAATTTAGCAAATCAATAGCTGTTTCAGAAGTCTGTTATCTCCCTCTTCTATCATGTGGCAACATAAATAAGATACTGTTGAAAGTACAACAAACTTTCAACAGTGGATGAACTTTCTTTATGATCTCAAAGTATTCACTTGCTCACCCTAGAGCCAGCCCCATCAGCAAGGACCCAATGTGGGCCGCCATTTGGAAGCAAACCTATGCCCTTCACTAGAACCACAAGATGAACTCCAAGTAGCCACTCCTATGCCATCACCTCCACCCTTCTCAAGAACCTGGGCACTGGGGGTTCTCTCACCTCAACTGAAGGTCAGAGGGGTGACATGCTGCTGGGGACAAGGCTCACCTGTTCTACAGTAGGAGTAGGTGTTTCAGGCTCTCATGAAACACCAAGAAACCCTTGGGAGTAATTGTCCTCACAAATGTAGGAACTTTGCTATGAGGAGAGATACATTAGATATACTTTCACCTGAATCACCAACTTTTCTCTAGTTAACATTCAAAGAAAATTGTTATCAAATATTATCACTTTTGTGTTTGAACAGGGTCCAAGACTGTTATCAACAGTTTACTTCAATCCCACAGTACCTGGGTAGAAAACTAATATAAAGAGTAAAAAGTGATTGAGAAGGAAACAGCACCATTTTCCACCACTATAGATTTCCATAAGTAGCAAAGAACAAAGTTTCTCTGGTTTAATTATTCTAGTGACCAAGCCACAGCACAAAACCAGTTCCAATCTCTTCAAATTTGACTACATTTCTTCCTTCCAATAAAGATAGCTTAAAGAAGTATTTTCCTCACATTATCAAAGTAAAGACACAAAAATCTATCTCCAAGAACACAAAATTCAAAGTTAAAATTTTATTTGAAAAAATAAGGGTCATTGTAAACTGAAAATACAAAGTGGGGATATGATGCTATCTTGCAGATTAATTTAAAACACACACACAATCTTACTCAATTTGGAAGGTTTTAGGAAGCTGGAACTAAGCAAATTTCTCAAATACTCCCAAAATGAGGGTCTAGGAACTACAGACTACAAAGAGGACTGATACAACACTAGGGTTAGTCTAGTAATGCCACAATCCTTAAATCCTTTAAAATATACTTTGTAATAAAGTGATATACATAAATAGTATGAAAATGTCTCAACCAAAAGGTAAATTTGGTCTTGAACAACAGACTAACAACATTCATACAGAAACAACTAAATAACCATGTCCAAAAACAGTGACTAATGTGCTAATAAGTTGTGGCATGCTACTAGGTTTTCCTCTTGTTCTTATTTTAAGAATAATTTCAGTAGAGACAGAAGACATGCTTACTAAATCTGCATATAAGAAAACCTCGCCTTGAGTATTTTGAGTGACAACACCAAGACTCAGAACAATTTTAACAATCTGATTCGACCAGTTGAAACAAACAAACCCTAACAAAGACAAATGTCAAGTTTCATTTTAAGTTCAAACAGATAATTGTGCAAATAAATAGGGGTTCAGACTTATCTTGACTGTGTTGTAACACAGTAAACTTCAGGTAATAGCAAGACACATACAGCTGTGTTCAGTCTACATTAAATAGTGCCAGACACCTGCACTTTTTTAATGTCTCCATTCCTGGCCCCTGTTTTCTGACAGCTGTCACCTTTTGGGTTATCAATTTTTCTTTATTCCACTTCCAATTTGCTGCTTCTAATCTCCTGACAGCTCCAGGAAAACCAGACAAGCAGGAGTTGTGTACAAGTAACAGAAGGATCCAGAAACATTCATGAGGTTTGCTACACATATCTTAATTTCACAAACAGATTTTGCTTTTTTCACCTCTGGTTCTACTGCAGGTGGCTGCAACTGCAGGGCACAGGTTCTCTATAGGTGATATATTTCTATGGCACAAGCAAATCAAGGAAGACAATAAGCTCTCATGGTTAGATGTTGCTCAGACTGTGTCTGGAAGACTGTTTTCAGTTCAAAGAAACAACTATGACATATACAGAAGTAAGACTAGTTGGTGAGGAAGTCTAAGGGTCCTGTTATATTAGGCCAAATAAATGTGCTGGGATGTTTAACCTTATGATCTTTGAAAATGGAACAAAATGTCTTGGTAGGTAGCACCATTGGTAGGAGAGCCACCATCAGAAAGTCTGAAAGGCTGCTACAGGCAGGACGGGTGAGACTCGATATTCACTTCCCAAGTGGGATAAAGTGTGAACAACGGTCAAGCATTAAGGGAGAGAAGATTCTGACTTAAAGAAGACAAATGTTTATAATGTCCAACACTAAAGGATTTGTTATTCTAGATAGTGAGCTACTTATCTTGAAAAGCATTAAAGTTAAGACTGGAGTCTCATTTCTCTGGGATGGTGTAAAAAGAATCCACGCACAGGTTAAACTACTCTTTTGGAGGACTGAACGCAGGGTGCTTACCACAGTGCTACATCTCCAACTCCTCTGTGAATATTTTGAGACAGGGTCTGGCTTAGTTGCTTAGGGCTTCTCCAAAATGTTGAGGTGGGACGTGAACTTGCCGTCCACCTTTGGATTTCATTCTTCAAACTCTGCAAAAACAAAGCAGTGTAACCGAAATTTGTTTGCAATTGATTATCTGTAATACACTATAATTAATTTGCTACAAGACTGAAATAAATAAATGAACACAACCAAGATATGAGTTTAGATTAACATATCAAAGTAAATTATGACAAGAAAAGATTCAGAATCACCCCCTAAACATAACATGGCAAAACCATATAGCTAAAATGATAAAAGAATACATATTACACTTGAATGGTTTTAAAATACAGATCTCTAGATTTAAAGGATCTTTCACTTTGAATCCAATGATTCAACTGATAGGAGTCTTGAATCTGAAAATAAAATTATGCCATTTATGCAAGGGAGTCTTTGCAATTCCTACAACCCTAAGCAAGGATTTTTAAACTGCAGGATAAAAGCTACCTCTCCTGAATCCCAGTGATCATTTGTACTGAGTGTCCTTGTTGTTCTAGGACCCCCAAAATGCAGTTGCAGCAGGTCTTATAATTAAAGAAACAAGAAAAAGAAAGAAAGAGAGAAATAAAAAAATAAAAAAACCTCATCATTGAAAATTGCAGGGTACAGAATGTATTATTTATAGACTGGTCAGGATGCCCCCATGAAATTTTTAGATGGTTTCATTCACCACATACATGCTATGCAGTTTGCTTTTATGATACTTCTCACAGAATATATATCTTGAATTTCATGAAAAAAAATGTTTCCAAAAACTGTTTCTCTACTACCCAATTGTTCAAGTTTAATAAAGGGATATCCTTTCAAATTAATATTAAAACATTTTTATTAAGGAAACTACCTTGAACTTTAATAATACAATGACTTTTTCCAGGGTAGATTCAATAAGGTTGATAGGTGTATGATCCTTTCCAAGAATTTTGTTATTGAAACACTAAAAGAATATGTTTATAGTCCATTTTACCTATAATACAGTATTGAGGAATTATTTTAAAAATACATTATTGAATATTACTATACATAAGAATACTGCATGTTCTCTAGGTTTTTACAGAGAGATCCCTTATTTCCACCCTTAACCATTTCTGCTATAAAGTCTGAAAACCAAAGTCATTTCTGTATATTAATTGTCTCATAATACTGAGTTCCAAGACAGCAAATTCCTTTTCCCCCTACTTGGTTCCCCTTAGTCTTTTATTTAAAGAGGGGAAAATACATACACATACACATACACACACACACACAGACACACACACTTCACAGTCACCTCAGTTGTCTTTTTACAGAAAATTCCCTATAGTTTTACTCATTCCAATTTCTCTTCAGCTGGCATCTCCTTCCTTTTATCTTAAAGTAATTGTTTCTTGTTTACATTAGTGATGATTTGTTTTAACCTAGGCCATGTTCTGTACTAGAAACAGGGAATGCTTAAGTAAGAAATAGTCTTTACCTAAAGAAAAGTCTGTTAAAAAAAATCCTTAGGAAAGACATACAAGAGAAGTAAACATCCAGAATGGCAATGTACACCTTATGAAAAATAATTAGACTTTGGGCACAATTAAAATTTCATTATCTCAGTGCATTTAAATTTTCATAGCAAAAGGAAAGATTTGCAAAAAGGCGAGCGTACAAATTCTCAGTGGTAACTACTTTCCAAGAGCTAGTTTGGTACTACTTATATAATTGTCGAAGGATCAATTGAACACTTAATTCACATTTTTGGAATGACAAGGTAATTCCAATAGAAGAAAAATAATGACTAGATATATGACATAAAAGCATTCCTACAACTCTCTATGTGGTTTGGGCCAAGTCAATTCCCTCCTGTATTATATCCCCAATTTTTCTTAATGTCTGTTATTACCTACATCAGATACTAAAATAACAAATGCACAATACACTACTAAAAAAGTTGGAGGAAAATTTTTACATAAACTCAAAGTTCAGTGTTATAAATGAGCTTTCATTAGAAATCTTCACTCTACATAAAAAGGCAAAAATATCTTTTCACAGAATCCTTGTCACTGAAAAAAAACTGTAGGTTTTCATGAATTCATTTAATAAGTGTTTGTTGAGCACCTACAATGTTCTAGGGACTATTTAAAAATCTGGGTCTAGGAGAATGAGGAAAATGGGCAAATTTGTGGAGCTTAATTGAATTAAGAATACATTTAGGGCTGGGATGTAGCTCAGTGGTAGGGTGCTCGCCTAGCAAATGTGAGGCGCTGGGTTCAATCCTCACGACCACATAAAAATAAATAAATAAATAAAACTATATTAAAAAAGTATACATTTAGGAAAATAAGAAATCACTGAAGAGGTGTTATTTGAGCAAAGACCTAAAAAGGTGAGTAACTGAACTGAGGAAAGCACACTTCAGGCAGAGGGTACAAAAGTAAACAGGTCCTCAACTCAGCTCACATGTAGATTAGTGAAGGAACAGGAAGGAATCTTTTGAGGCTGGAGTGGGCACAGAAAAACTAGTAAATGGGGTTACAGCAGGGAATAAAACAGTGTAAGGCCTAGCAGGCTACTGTAAAGACCGATTTTTATTCTGAAAAGACAATGTGTCTTTGGATGGTTTTAAGTAGGGAAGTGACATGAGTGACTTTTTAATATTTGGAAAATTAACTCTAAAATTAGGGTGTTTGGAAACAGCTACTTTAAGTCAAAAAAAAATTTTTAAGAATTTAAAATGAACACATGAATTTGGGAGGAAAACAAAACATAAACAACGGATCATACTAAAAATCCCTAGCTGCCTGTGAAAGGGATAGACAGGTCAGAAACCAGGTGTGACAGCTTAACATTTACTGCCAACCAGATTTTCTGCGATGTTAACAGGCCCTGATAGTGAGAAAAACTAAAGTTTTCAACAAAATCATTGGCCACTGATGAACCCAAAAACCCCTCCGTTTGACAGGGCATGTGTTTAAAGACTCACCTTCACCTCCTGAAGTAGGTGGATCCCGGAGCGCCAAGCCATCTGGGGAGTGAGACTCATGAGCAGGAAGAAGGCTCCCCAGTGATGAAACAGAGCTGCCCAGCGGAGCACGGCTTATCTGGTCGACTGGCTGCCACATGAACTTGAAGGCGCCAACCTCCAGGAGTCAGGGTTGCCTTCACCTGGCAATTGCATCTCCTGCGGGTGACAAGCAGACTCCACCCTGAGGGACAAATCACCATCAGGCCACCGAGTTTCCCAGACCCCTGTAGGAAGCTGAGATTCCACCCACCAGCGGGCCTGGGAAAGCCCCCAAGCAGACCCTGGTGAGAATGGTCCCAGTGGAAACTCCCCTCGTGCCTTCCGGAGCCATGCGCCGGGGCCGCAGGCCGCCACAGGCCCCCTGCACGTCCCGCGTGCAGAGGGAGAGGACCGCCATGTTACCACTGCAACACCCGGAGGGTTTGCGGGCGCGTCTCTGAGGGCTCTGAGGTGGACCGGGAGTGTTCCCTGTGGAGACGGGGAGCAGCTGGTCGGGAGCTCAATACTTCTTAGGAATATCCACCATTTCTCAGTTGATGACTCTCCCACCGACCCAGTCCCAGACCCTTTTCACCAACCAACCCCACCAACGCACTCACAAGTCCTTGATCACGACCACCTTCCGGGATCTCCCTCGCAGCGCCGCAGCTACCTCCTTCTAAGACGCTTGCGTGGCGGACCCGCCTCCCAGCCACCGTGGCGCCTGCGCGGTCCTTCCGCCGCAACCCTTGCGTCCGCACGCCAGCAGGGCGCTAACTCCGCCCAGTTGTACGCCCCACCCCAGGCGTGCGGGCCCTTCACTGCAACTGCTGGGAGCGCTGGAGCGCCAGTGCCTTTTATTGCTCCTGCTCCATCTTCTTGCGCGGCAGCCCTTGGACTTTCACACTCCTCAACTGCGGAGGGCGCTCGAGGCTTGTGTGCAGCCTAGTCTTTCTGGTGTTTCAGCTGCTTCCCTGAAAGTTTTTGTGGCTGTCAGTGCTGTCCTCTCACTGCTCTAAGAGGAGGACCTTCTAAATTAAGATGTAAATCCTGAACAGCAAGATGGCAGAATAAAGGAGGTCACTTTCCTTGCTGCTCTGCAGGTTGAAGCCAAGAAAGGCAACTTCTACACAAGGTGAGTGACCCAAAAGAAAAGGGGTGTGGGGAACTTTACTGGAACAGATACAACCATTTTTAATTTTGCATTAAAATAATTCTCTTTTAAAGAAATGAAAAATTGGGGAAAAAATGTTTTGTCACCTACGTATATTTTATTCAGTACTTAGTATGTTCTGGGTGTTCTAAGTGCTTTGAATGAATTAGCACATTTAATCCTCTAAGCCAACACATGAGGTATAGGTACTACTATGTATTTTAAAAGTGAATATAGTGAGAGATAGGAAGGTGATTTGCTAACTCAAGTTTAGTCAGCTGACTGAACACAAAGTCAGGCAATCTCCAAAACAACCTGAGTTTTTAACCAGTCTACTGTACTGTCTCCTTAAATTGACTATAGCCGGGCCTAGCAGGTATTAAAGGAGGCAAACTTGCCTGATCTTGACTTTAGTAAGACTACTTTTTAAGAATGTTTGCTAAAGTTTTGTGGTAGCTTCCCTTTATTAAAGGTGTTCTCTTTCTATTTTGAGTTTTGTCATTATTTAGTGTTTTTATTTTGCAAAATGTCTTTTCTAGTTTTTTGAGATAATGATGTTTGTTATCTTTTGTTAGTTTGATGTGTTCTGTAACTAGATTTTTTAATGTTGAGCTGTCTTGTATTTTCAGAATAAACATTAGCTAACAATGCTTTATATTTATTTTTTTTCTCATTTTTCAGATGATTTTAGGTTAGGTTTACTTAATAGTTCTGGAAATTAAGATTGTGAAGATGAGAGAACTTTATAAGTTGTACTGATTTAACCTCAGATGACAAACTAATGGCTAATAGCTTATTAGTTTAAAATAAGAATGACTTGTGTATATTTATTTTTCACTCAACAGGGATTTTTAAAAACACTTAACTAAAAATAGGTCCAGAAACTGTGAATCTTAGTATATAAACATTATGGCATTTTGGAATTTGTAATCTAATGGTAATTTGGGTGTATTTATGTATGGGGGGGTGGTTAAAGGAGGTAATTTGTGACTCCAAAACAGTGGGAAGTTCTTATCTAATTAATAATTTAGTTAAGATCATAATTTGATGCATATTTTATTTGGTGTTTGGAATCGAATTTTTTTAAGTTTTACTTTCTGTTTTTTGTTTTTATTGCTTAACGCTTTCTTTGGTTGTTACATTAGAGTGTTCTTGAGAAACCTACATTATTGTCTTTCTGAACTTCTCTTTTCCTTGTCTATTCCCATTATAGTCATGGATCACTTAACAACAAGGATACATTTTGGTAAATACATAGTAAAGTGATTTGTTCATTGTGTGAACTTCATAGATTGTATTTACATAAACTAAGATAGATATGACATCACTAGTCAATATCATTTATAGGACCACCATGATAAATGCGGTCTGTTACTAAAGGAAATGATATTACACTGGGCATATGACCTTACTTAGGTTTTAAAATCAAACTTTCTTAAAACATTTTTGAAGATTAATATGTTGAAAATAATTATTTAGTCAAAAGAGATATGATACAAAGGATTTGTCTCTCATGTAACCTAAGAGAAATCAGTGAATTTAAAATAATTATTATTACATTTAAAATGAAATAAGATAAATAACATAAATTCTAAATTTGATAAAAATACAGTAAATAATTATCAGATATAATGTATAAAAATTAGAAAATAGCTATTATGTAAAGTGCTTACATCTTATAAAAAACTAATAATTTGTAGAATTATTTGTAAGGTATATTAGTTTATATTTTCTCTTCGTAAAATATATGTTGATCTATCCATAGCACTTCCAATCACTTCTAAATTTCTTTGCCAACCAACACTGCAGTTTTATTCTTCTTTATGGCTTGTGTTTTATCATGTATGTGTACCACATTTTCTTTGTTTGTTCATCTGTTAAGGGGCACCTAGGTTGATTCCATAGCTTGGCTCTTGTGAACTGAGCTGCTATACACATTGATGTGACCAAGTCACTATAGTAGGCTGATTTTGAGTCTTTGGATATATGCCAAGAAGTGGAATGGCTGAGTCAAATGGTGGTTCAATTCTGAGTTTTCTGAGGACTCTCCCTACTGTTTTCCAGAGTGCTTGTACCGATTTGCAGACCCACCAGCAACATGTGAGTGTACCTTTTCCCCACATCCTTGTCAACATTTATTGTTGCTTGCATTCTTGACAGTTGCCATTCTGACTGGGGTAAGATGCAACCTCAGTGTAGTTCTGATTTGCATTTCTCTAGTTGCTTGTGATGTTGAACACTTTTTCATATATTTGCTGACATCATGTTTCTGCTTCTGTGAAATGCCTTTTTAGTTCCTTTGCCCATTTGTTGATTGGGTCATTTTGGGTTTTTGGTGTAGAGATTTTTGAGTTCTTTATATACCTGGAGATTACTGCTCTATCTGAGGTGCAGGTGGCAGAGAATTTTCCCCCATTCTGTGGAATCTCTGTTCGTGTTCTTGATTGTTTACTCTGCTGTGATACCGTCCCATTGAGTCTTGATTTTACTTCTTGCACTTTAGAAGGTGTTTCATTATTTTGTTTCTTGGTGCAGGTGCTGGGGATCAAACCCTGGGCTTTGTGCATGCTAGGCAAGCACTCACTCTACCAACTAGCTATGTCCCCAGCCCTACTTTAGGAATCTTGATGAGGAATTTGGTTCTTAGGCCGAAATGATGGAGAGTTGGGCCTACTTTTTCTTCTAATATGTGCTGAATCTCTGGTCTAATGCCTAGGTTCTTGATCCACTTTGATTGGGTTTTGTGCACGGTGAGAGATGGGTTTCATTTTGTTGCAAATGAATTTCCAGTTTTCCCAGCATCATTTGTGGAGCAGGCTCTCTTTTCTCCAGTGTATGTTTTTGGCACCTTTGTCTAGTATGAGAATCTGTAATTATGTGGGTTCATCTCTGTGTCTTCTGTTCTGTACCATTGATCTTCTTGTCTATATTGGTGCCAATGCCATGCTGTTTTTGTTAGTATAACTCTGCAGTATAATTTAAGGTCTGGTTCCCTTTTCTCCCTAAGAATTTCTTTGGCTATTCTGGGCCTTTTGTTTAGTTTTGTTTTGTTTTGTTTTGTTTCAAATGGATTCATGACTGCTTTTTTCTGTTTCTATGAAGAACATCAGAACCTTATAGGAATTGCATCGAATCTGTGTGGTGCTTTTGGTAGTATGGCTATTTTACCAGTGTTGATTCTGCCTATCCAAGAACATGGGAGATCTTTCCATCTTCTGAGGTGTTCTTCAATTTCTTTCTTTGGAGTTCTGTAGTTTTCATTGTAGAAGTGATTTCACTTCTTGTTGGATTGCTTTGCAACCATTTTATTTTCTTTGAGGCTATTGTGAATGGGATAGTTTTCCTATTTTTTGCTTTCAGTTGATTCAGTATGAGGATGCAATTGATTTATGAGTGTCAATTTTGTGTCCCGTCACTTTGCTGGATTTGTTTACGAGTTCTGGAAGTTTTCTGGTGCAGTTTTTTGGGTATTCTAAATATAGAATAATGTGCTCAGCAAAATGGGGATGGTTTGTGTTGTTGTTTTCCTATTCATATTCCTTTGATTTCTTTCTTTTGTCTAATTGTTCTGGCAAGAATTTTTAGGACTATGTTGAGTAGAGGTGGTGAAGAAGAGCATCCCTGTCTTGTTTACTTTCTACAGGGAATGCTTTAGGTTTTTCTCCATTTAAAATGTTAGCCTTGTGTTTCACATATATGACTTTTGTAATGCTGAGGTATGTTCCTACTATCCCTAGTTTTTCTGGTGTTTTGAACATGAATAGATGCTTATTTGTTTGAATGCTTTTTCTGCCTCTTTCGAGTTGGTCATGTGATTCTTTAAGTCTACTGATGTCTTGAATTAAACTTATTGATTTCCATATGTCGAACCAACCTTGCATCTCTGGATGAACCCCACTTGATTCTGGTGCACTATCTTCTGAACATGTATTTGTATACAATTTGCCAGTATTTTTACATCTGTGTTCATTGGGCATATTGGTCTGAAATTTTCTTTCCTGGATGTGTCTTTGTCTAGTTTTGGTATCAGGGTGATAGAAATTTCATGGAAAGTTTGGAAGGGTTTTCTCCTTTTCTAGTTCATGGAATAATTTGAGAAGGATTTGTGTGAGTTCTTCTTGAAGTTCTGGTAGAGCTTGGCTGAGAAATCATCTGGTCCTGGGCTTTTCTTGTTTGGTGGACTTTTGAAAGCATCTTCAATTTCATTGTTTGAAATTGATCTGTATAAATTTTGTGTGTCCTCCTGATTTGATCCAATTTGGGTAGGTCATGTATCACTAGAAGTTTGTTGTTATCTTCAAGATATTTTATTAGAATATAAACTTACAAAATCAGTTCTGATTATAATCTGTATTTTAGTAGAACCCATTTTGATATTTCCTTTTTCATCATGGATTTTGGCGATTTGAGTTTTCTCTCTTTCTCTTTGTTGACTTGGCTGAGGGTTTATCAATTTTGTTGGTTTTTTTTCAAAAAACCAACTTTTTGTTTTGTCACTTTTTTCAGTTGAACTTTTGTTTCAATTTCATTGATTTTGGTTCTGGTTTTGATTGTTTCCTGTCTTCTACTGTGTTTGGTGTTGATTTGTTCTTTTTCTAGGGCTTTGAGAATGTGGTGTTAGGTTTTTTAATTGTTGACTTTGTATTCTTTTGGTGAATGAGTTCAATACAGTGAACTTTCCTCTTAGCATTTCCTTCATAGTGTCCTAGAGATTTTGATATGGTTTCTTTGTTTAGTTTCCATTTGAAGTAGCTGTCAGTGATGAGAGGGTTGTGTTGGAGTCACATAGTGTTATTGTGTTGTGGTGCATTTGAGTTTTGGAGTTGGGAATAGTTGGTTTGATGTATGTATATGCTCCATTGTCTGGGGCATAGATGTTTGTGATTGCTATGTCTTGTTGAGATACGATTCCCTTGAGCAGTGTGAAGTATTTTTTGATTAACTTTGGCTTGAGGTCCACTTTGTCTGATATGAGGATGGAAACCCCTGCTTGTTTATGCGATCCTGGGAATATGTTTTCCCCATCCTTTTACCTTCGTTCTGTGAATATCGTTGCCTATGAGGTGAGTCTCTTGGAAACAGCATATTGCTGGATCTTGTTTTTTGATCCAATCTGCCAGTTTGTATTTTGATTGATGGGTTTATGCGATTTATATTCAAGGTTATTGTTTAGATATGGTTTCTATTCCCTGTCATTTTGATTTATTTCTGGTTCAAATTGGTTGCTCCATTGATTTGTTCTTCTTTTAGTGTACTTCCTGCCTTTGTTGGTTTTCACTTTTATTTTTGGTTTCTTCATGAAATATCTTATTTGTTATGTTTTGTAGTTCAGGCTTTCTAGTTGTGAGTTCTTTAACTTCTGTTTATCATGTAGAGTTTTTATTTTGTCATCATTTCTAAAGCTTAACTTTGCTGGATATGGTATTCTTGGCTGGTATCCGTTTTCTTTCGGAAGTTGGAATATGTTGTTCTGACACCTCCTAGCTTCATGGGTCTGGGTTGAGAGATCAGCTGTGATCAGGATTTGTTTCCCTCTAAATGTTACCTGTCATTTTTATCTGGTAATTTTTAAAATTCTGTTCTTATTCTGAAGGTAAGGCGTTCTGAAGGTATGTTGGTTTTGGTCTGTTGTGATGATGCATATTTGAGGTCCTGTTGGCCTCCTGTATTTCATTTTCCATTTTATTTTTCGGGTTTGGAAGATTTTCAGATATTGTTTCATTGTAAAGGTGGTACATTCCTTTTGTTTGTATATCTGAGCATTCATCTATACCAATGAATATTGAATTTGGTCTTTTCAGAGTTTCCCATGTTTCTTGCAGATTCTGTTCATGGTCTCTTAATATCTTTTCTCCATGGTCAACTTTGTTTTCAACACTGTATATTTTGTTTTCATTGCCTGAAACTCTATCTTCCAAATGATATAGTCTGCTGGTGGTGCTTTCAGTGAATTTTTAATTTGATTTATTGATTTCTTCATTTTTAGGCTTTCTGATGGATTTTTGTTGTTGTTATTGTTGTTTTCAGAATCTCTGCCTCCTTATTGAAGTAATATTTCACTTACTGTATTTTCTCTATGATTTCAATCCTTATACCATCCTTTACTTTGCAGATCAATTTAAATATGTAAATTTAAAACTCCTTCTCTAACATTTCTTCCACTGTGGTGTCAATGGATTCTATTACTGGATATCTTGGTTGGTTTGGGACAAATGTTGTTTGTGTGTCTACCCATCTAACAGTATAGATCTGAGGCAGTAGAGTGTCTACCTTGTGGATGTGTAGTATCCCTGAAGGTTTCCAGGACCTCACTTGTGGAAAAGCTGCCCATCTGCTTTCTTGGTTTCATGCCATGGAGAAGCCAGCAAGGCAACCCCCTCTATTCCAACATCTTGAAAACCATTTAATTTTAAAGCACAGATTAAATACTATTTTGTTCAAAGGAACATTTTAGTGTTTCTAAGTGTAATGTTTTAAGAAATTTTTAGATCAGTGTTATTTGATTTTACTGCCATACTATTATAGCTATATTTTGCTGTTTTCACTGTCTATTTGATTCAGGTGAATTTAGCTTTGCCTCTGTTTTTCAACCATAATTTCTTTTTACGTTTGAAAGTTAAATACATTTTTGAATATAATTGCATTATGGAATACAAATCCATAGGACTTTCATTTATATACATTTTGTTCAGTTCTGCAAATTGTTTTAAAATATTTTGTGCAGAATAAAATATTTTAAATTCATAAAAGCACTTATCTATTTTTAATAAGTAATATAACAATGTTTTATAATTTGAAGTATGCAAAACAGTATGCAGTTTTGATATCTAGAGTAAACAATACCACCAATGTCTTTAAATCCTTTTGAAGACTTTGCATATCTAAGAAAACATTTTATTTTCTTCTTCTTCTTCTTATTATTATTATTATTTATTTATTTATTTTGACACTACAGGGATTAAACCAAGGACCTTGCACATGCTAGGCAAGCACTCCACCACAGATCCACATTCCCCATCTGTAGCTCCTCAGTGGCTGACGTCTTACCAAGTATTCCTCATATATCATACAGCATGTCCAGTGTCAGGTAGCAGGATGGGGACGTCCAGAGTGCAGCACACAGCACGTTGACAGTGATGTGCTGGAGGTGCTTTGGCACCGTCCTGCTATTCAGATGGATGAGAGCTGCCCCTGCCCAGGATGGAACAGGCAGCCCTCTGTGGTGACAGACGCCATAGTGTGTTCCTCTGTAGTTGTAGTAAGGCCTTGGTCATACCTACGCCTTCTCTAACACGTTATGTGCCTGGATGTAACCCAGCTAGGAGGGTCAGCAGTGACTGCAGAGGGCCGTCCAGGAGAGAACCAGGCTGTGGCGGAAGCCGTGGTGCCCTGGTTGTGTGGCACGATCATACAGAGCTGCCCATCACAGGGTTTCCTGAGGCCGCTGGACACAGGTGCCTGGTCATGGTGGTTGTGGCACCTCAGCCGCCCTCCAGGCTTTCAGCCCTATGTCTCTGGTTGCCCAGGAAGATGACCCTCCTCCACCCCGGCTCTCAGCAGAGCAAGGCCTTGAGCCAAATACGGCTGCACAGAAGGGACATTCGGACATGGAGTACCTGAAGTCCAAGATGGTGGCCGCCGAGTCGTCCTCAGAGGAGGAGAGTGAGGATGAAGGAGTGAACTGTGATGAAGGGAGTGAGGCAGAGGAGTCCTCCGCCACCGAGGCCCAGCAGGTGGGAGGGAGCACAGGGACCCTGCCTGGGAATAGGAGGCCACAGGAGCCCGGAGCCTAGGTATGTGCCTCTGGGGGATAGGGAGGGGTTCTGTGCATGTCCGCGTGGTTCTGCGGCCCCATTGCTGGGGTGCCACATGGAGGAAAGACTGCCCCCTCTGAGCTCACTGCCTGCCACACCTGGAGGGGCCGCCTGCCACCTGTCAGGGCTCTGGGAGGAGTGAGGGTGGTGGCCGTGTTGCACGTGGTGTTCAGTAACAAGGCAGACGGACTTGAACAGGCCGTCGTTGATAGGTGAGTTTAGTCAAGCCCTGACGATGTGCCTGGTGATGAACCCGCCATCACAGAATGTCCTCAAGTCTCTGGGGCCATTCTTTTTCCATTTCATGAGGAAACTGAGGCCCGGAGAAGGGAAGTGACAGGCTCCCATGATGGGGTCAGGCCCCAGCCCAGGACTTCCAGGCTTTGAAGTTGAGAGTATACAGGTGGACACAACCCTTGAGGATGGCCACCTTGTCCCCCAACAGAGTCCTCTGCTCCAGACACAGGGCACTTGGACATGTGTGTGTCCCCATTCTTGAGTTGGAAGCAACCAGTCTTTTGCTTCCCAATGAGAGGAAGGGGCTCCCTCTGCCTCCTCTTCTCTTTCCTCTTCCTCCTCCCTCCTTCCTAGTTACCGTGCCATGCAGGGAGTCTGGGAGTTCAAGGCCCAGTCTCAGCTCTCACCCTTGGGGGCTGCTGGGCCTGGGGGGATGCTTCAGCCCACAGGCCTCTCTGATCCTCGTCTGCAGAGGACATCCTGGCAGTGCCTGTCGTTCCAGCCATCTCCTGAACCCCTGTACTCAGGGTGGCCCTGGGGTCACCATGTCCAGCAGGGTTGGGGCAGCAACCTTCCCAGCACATCGAAGTTTCTCTGGTGGGACTAGAAATGACCTTGTTCTGCACCTGTTGGCTCACGGCAGGCTCTGCTGGGGAGTGAGTGCTAGCTGGGCAGGTTTTAGCACCAAAGGATCTACCAAAAACTTAGGTTGTGCAGAGCTATCTGGAGTCCAGAATTACAGGAAAAGGTGCCGAATTCAGAATCCGTGTGGAATTAGAGGCTCAGTAGGAGGTTGGCCTCTGCATGTAGCATGGAGCCAACTGAAATCAGTGGCTGCAGGGTGGGTGCCTCAGCTCCTCCCTCTGCCCTGGCCTCTGATGGCCAGGGGCCTACTCGCCTGCCCATGGTGTGCTGACCTGGCTGCAGCTCTCACTTCAGAGGCAAATGGGGACCCTGCATCCACTGCCTCCACACTGGACAGACCCTGAGTCTGGCAGGCACAGGCGCCAGCACTTCAGCTACCCTGGTTGCAGCTGCTCCTGGAGCTGCCACGTCCTGGTCTGTTCCCTGCTCCCGCCACCTCAGGGAACCCACTGTGGCCTTTTCTCTTTGTTCTCAGACAGAGAAACCAGCGAACGAGAAGGAGCCCACCACCTCCCACACCGTGAAGCTTCGGGGAGCCCCGTTCAGTGTCACAGAGGTATGTGCTCTGAGGACAGGGCAAGGAGGAGGCCACTCAGATTGAGAGCTGGAAGGAATCACAGACCAAAAAGGCTGACCGATGGCATCTTGGGAATCACCAAGGAGGGAATGCGATGGCTGCCTTGAGCAAGAGGAGGCCTGTTCTGCTCCCTCACCTACAGCAGGGCTGGCCTGTGGTCAGGCGGTCCCTGGGGAGAGTCCTTCCCCATTGTGCAGCAGGCGGCCGCTGTAGGCGCTTGTGAGTGTGGAGGTATTGCTGTCTTCAGAAACAGGCCACAGGCCAGCTGGCACCATGGCTGCAGCTGACTGGCCCTAGAGCTCCCTTAGAAGAGGACCCTGTTCTCACGCCCGCCTCGTGACAGCTGTAGAGGTTCCCCATATGAGATCCTAGAAGACATGGCTAAATAAAAAGATTGAAAGTCACCTATAACTGGGATGGCCACGTGAGTGACTGTGAGTGGGCGTAGCAAGAGGGGGTGCGAGGATGCAGGTGTGATCACTGCAGGTCTGACCACTGGAGGTGATCCGCAGGTGCCCACTGTTCTCAGCACACTGGGCTGCCCCGCCCCAATTCCCGGGTCCCACCCAGTGACAATCCCTGACATTTGGGACAAACCTTCTTAAGTGTCCTTTTCTTTGTGTACTGATGCTGACCTCTGCCATTGGTTTGCTTTTTCCACATCCCTCTGTGAGGACTGGCTTGTGACACCGCCATTTTCCTTCTTGCATGTTCTTCCATGATCGGGGACAATTTGATACACTTTCCTGGCCTCCTAAATGGGGATATGGGAGTTAAAATTTTTTGCTATTAAAAATACTGAAACAGTCCTTGAGATTGAGGTCAGGTGGGTTTTATTATTTTTTGTTTGTTTTTTTAAATTTGGTACCCAGGATCAAACCGCAGGTTATGTAACCGCTGAGCCACATCCCCAGCCCTTTTTATGTTTTATTTTGAGACAGGGTCTCATTCATTTGCTCAGGATCTCACAAAGTTGCTGAGGCTGGCTTTGAACTCATGATCCTCCTGCCTCAACCTCCCAAGCTGCTGGGAAGAGTGGCGTGTACTACGCACTTCCTAGTTAACTTTTTTTAGGGAAAAAAGATGAACACTTGCCTTACTCCTCATAATGAGAAAAGTTTCAGAAACATCAAGGATTTCAGCTGAACAAATTTCTTTCTAAGCAATTTGCAAACTTTGATGGAAAAACAGAAAATGGACATGTTGACTGCCTACCAGCCAGAAACCCTGTAAGGCCACAGCTGCCACAGGTTCAGAAGGTGGACTGAAGAATCCGTAGCCTGAAGAGCAGGCAAGAGGCACCACTTTCTCTAATTTACACAAATTCTTATGAAGAATATATGACCCACCCAACAGAAAAATGGAGAAAGGACAAGAGGTTTTTGAAGAAAAAGAACTCAGGTGGCCTGTACCGATGCTTGAATTTATTCATAATTATTAAAAAAAAATTTAAACTGCAAGTTCATGTTTTTCACTTGCCAAAGTGGCATACATTTTTCACATTTGGCAATAAACATTTTCATGCCTTTTGAAGGACAATGTAGAAGTGTCAGGCAGAATTAGGAACATCCAGGCCTTTGCCAAGCTGGTGCTGAGCTTCGCCCCACAGGTGGATTCCCTGAGCACACCAGAGTCTGAACTCAAGAAAGTTCTTTGCAACCTTCCTGTTATTATTTAAACTTAATGTGTTGATTTATAGTCATCAATAAGAACAGAAAAGCAAAGCTCCTGGGGATGTGTTGTATCAGGGTAGACGGGGTCCCCGGGAGTCCTGCTGGCAGGTTGGTGGAAGGTATCCATCAAGCTCTGGCAGTGCGGGTGGAGGCAGGCCATCCCTGTGACCTTGTTAGGCACATAGGGTGGTTTTTGCAACCTGCTCACCAGCAGGTGATTGTTCAGGGTCCAGCTGTCACATGAGACCTTTCCCAATGCAGAGCTGCCAGCAGTGCCAGAGTAGGCTCAGAGTTCAGAGAACCTGTCACTTGGCCTGGGACAGTGGGAGCAGAGTCCAAGGGACGAGACCATGCTGGCAGGCTGGGTGAGGTCCTGGGGGCTCAGACTGCTGCCCCGCTACAGAGCCTGCTGCCAGGCCCATCGCTGGAGCATCTGGCAGCCTGCAGCCAGGGCCTGGGTCGCCAGCCAGGTGTGTCAAGTCCCAGGCTCCCCAGAGCCCTGACTCTCTCCTCCTGCAGGTGGACACTACATTGAGGTGTTCAGGGAGAAGCACATGCCCGCAGCCAAGGGGCCCCTGAAGAACAGTGTGCAACCCTGACGAGGCCGGACACTCAGGAAGAACGAGGAGGAGGAGGACCTGGCTGACTCCAGGAGGCTCTTTGTGTGCAACCTGCCCTACAGCAGCACCAAGGAGGACCTGGAGGGCTCTTCTCCTCCTACGGTAGGGATCAACTCCTGGCCTTGCACCCCTGTTGTGCCCGGCTCCCACTTGGCTGGGTCCGCCCCATCTGCCTCCCACTTGCTCTTGACCTTGGGCAGTGGCTCCAGCTGCTCTACTCATCTGAAAATAGGACTTGCTGTTCCCACTGCAGATCCAGTGGCATCTTTTGCTTTCTGAACTTGAACTTGGATCCTTTTTTTTTTTTTTAATGGTGCTGGAGATTAAATCCAGGGTCACTCTGCCACCCAGCTACATCCCAATTTTTTTTTTTATCTTTTAATTTGAGACTGTCTTGGTAAGTCCATGAGGCTGGCCTTGATCCTGTCTCAGCCTCCCAAGTCGCTGGTATTACAGGCATAGGCAGCATGCCCAGCAGAACTTGATTCCTTAGCTCTCACTGTCCAAACACAGAATGGGAGCAATGGACACGTTTTCCTGAGATTCCTTGGCTTCTGGTGTTGGAATTCAGCAGCCGCCCAGCCCTCCTCACCCACTATGCTCCTGCCTGGGAATGCTTTTCTTTCTCAAGTCTTCCCAAGCAAACCCAGCTTCCGAGAAGAGGCAACAGCCAGGGCTGTCTTTGTTTTTGTTTCTGTTTCTTCTTGGGCTGGGAACTTGCAGGCCTGTAGTTGAGCTTGGTCACAGGGGCCGTTTGTCAAGGGGAGGAAGGTGGGCTCACAGTGCAGATGAATCTGTGCTCTGGAGAAGCTGCCAGCGCCCTTGTCTCCCGGGAGACTGCCCTGGGTGTGGAGGATCAGCGAGGCCATGTGAGTGTGGCTTGGGCCAAGGACAGCTCAGAGGTCTCAAGTGGAACCTGCTTGCAGGCCAGGTGATGGGACCTGAAGGTCTATCCATGCTGTCCTGCTCCCCAGGTCCTC
Source organism: Sciurus carolinensis (assembly GCF_902686445.1). Taxonomy (NCBI): domain Eukaryota; kingdom Metazoa; phylum Chordata; class Mammalia; order Rodentia; family Sciuridae; genus Sciurus; species Sciurus carolinensis. The sequence continues at coordinate 1,008,543 of NW_025920174.1, read as the reverse complement.
CCACGGGCTGGTGCCCTGGCTACACGGCAGAGCTGAGTGGATGGGAGGGGGCTTGATGCGAGCTGAGAACTCGAAGGCTGTGAACTCATAAGCATGCTCTCTGACCTACTCTCTTCAGTCCGCACCAGACTGCAAAGTAAACAGATACCAGCTACGGGCAGGTGCTGTGCCTTGACTGGTCAGGATGTGAGATGTGTCTCCCTGAAAAACGAAGGTCAGTGTCCTCCTCGCCTGAACCTCTGTCAGAGCTGCCCTGTGCCCTCTCCCCCTTCCTCCCTTCCCAGGATGCTCCTTGCTTCCTTCTGGGTCTGCGTCATCTGCACAGGTGCTCCCTCAGGACCCAGCCTGGGATCTGGGATGAGCACCTCTCCAGAGCTTCTGCCTGCAGACCCACTGCAGGACATGTCCACAAGGATGTTCCCCTCTCTTCCCAAGGCAGGCTCCTTCTGCCAAACCCCAGGGAGCTCCATGCTCTGCCCTCTGTGCCCCAGGACACTCTCCTCACCTACTCCTGAGCCAGTGGCAGTCAGTGATCCTCGACACCACCCTTCCTGTTCCTGTCCCAAACCCACCCTTACTGCTTCCCAGTATTCTTTGCTCCAGGGCTGGACCCTGAGCCCCAGGCCCAGACACAGGAAGAATGTCTCTGAACCAGTGTCCCCTCTACAGTGACAAACCGTACCTTGGAGGGTGATGCTTGTCCTGCTCACCCCCTCACTAAGTGACTTCCCATGGGACACCAGAGCCACTTGGGATGTGGCCTCTGGGCATCCTGCCAACCTCACCTCAAGCCCAGCCAGAGGATGCTCCACCCCAGCAGCCTTACAACCCTTCCACCTGCTATTCCCACTGGGTCACACCCCTGCCTCCATATGCCACCCTGTGCTCTCCACAGCCTGCAGCTCTGGCCTTTCAGGCTCTGACTCACTGATTGATTTCCACTCTCCTGTGCATGTGAGGACAGTTTCCTTGCTCATTGGGAATCTGCAGGGTCCAAAATGGAGAAGGCTGTTAGACCCTCGCTGACCCGGGCAAGGAGAGAGGGGCAGCTTGCACTCCACACGCCCACTGCCCCATTTCAACGTCTTCCTCTTTATGGGCAGACCTATACATCAGACCCTGGGCACCATGCTCCCACGGGGCACCGAATCCCCAGCTGTGGAAAGGTGTGCGTTCCTGATCCCCTCAGGTCCCTGGGCCTGGGCTCAGGTTTCTGGGTCCCAAGTCCTCGCTCACCAAAGGGCAGTAAGATTCTGCAATTGGAAGTGGACATGAGGGACATGTGCAAACCCTGGGAAATCTCCACCCCAGTACCTGTGGGAGACACAGACGTCCTGAGACATCACGTGAGGTCAGCTACAGCTGACACCCAGGTCTTCTTCATGGGGGAAGACTTCAGATGAGGTTTTAAACCTCCCCTCACCTCAAATGATGTCTTGTGCGCAGAGGAGAGGGGAGGCAGGCCTGGGAGTGTCCAGCAGAAGAGAGGGGAGGCAGGCCTGGGAGTGTCCAGCAGAATAGAGGGGAGACAGGCCTGGGAGTGTCCAGCAGAATAGAGGGGAGACAGGCCTGGGAGTGTCCAGCAGAAGAGAGGGGAGGCAGGCCTGGGAGTGTCCAGCAGAAGAGAGGGGAGGCAGGCCTGGGAGTGTCCAGCAGAAGAGAGGGGAGGCAGGCCTGGGAGTGTCCAGAAGAAGAGGGGAGGCAGGCCTGGGAGTGTCCAGAAGAAGAGAGGGGAGGCAGGCCTGGGAGTGTCCAGCAGAAGAGGGGAGGCAGGCCTGGGAGTGTGCAGCAGAAGAGAGGGCAGGCAGGCCTGGGAGTGTCCAGCAGAAGAGAGGGGAGGCAGGCCTGGGAGTGTCCAGCAGAAGAGAGGGGAGGCAGGCCTGGGAGTGTCCAGCAGAAGAGAGGGGAGACAGGCCTGGGAGTGTCCAGAAGAAGAGAGGGGAGACAGACCTGGGAGTGTCCAGCAGAAGAGAGGGGAGGCAGGCCTGGGAGTGTCCAGCAGAAGAGAGGGGAGACAGACCTGGGAGTGTCCAGCAGAAGAGAGGGGAGACAGGCCTGGGAGTGTCCAGCAGAAGAGAGGGGAGGCAGGCCTGGGAGTGTCCAGCAGAAGAGAGGGGAGGCAGGCCTGGGAGTGTCCAGAAGAAGAGAGGGCAGGCAGGCCTGGGAGTGTCCAGCAGAAGAGGGGAGGCAGGCCTGGGAGTGTCCAGCAGAAGAGAGGAGAGGCAGGCCTGGGAGTGTCCAGAAGAAGAGAGGGGAGGCAGGCCTGGGAGTGTCCAGCAGAAGAGAGGAGAGGCAGGCCTGGGAGTGTCCAGAAGAAGAGAGGGGAGGCAGGCCTGGGAGTGTCCAGCAGAAGAGGGGAGGCAGGCCTGGGAGTGTCCAGAAGAGAGGGAGGCAGGCCTGGGAGTGTCCAGCAGAAGAGGGAGGCAGGCCTGGGAGTGTCCAGCAGAGAGAGGGGAGGCAGGCCTGGGAGTGTCCAGCAGAAAGAGGAGGCAGGCCTGGGAGTGTCAGAAGAAGAGGGGAGGCAGGCCTGGGAGTGTCCAGCAGAAGGGGAGGCAGGCCTGGGAGTGTCCAGCAGAAGAGAGGGAGGCAGGCCTGGGAGTGTCCAGAGAAGGGGGGAGGCAGGCCTGGGAGTGTCCAGCAGAAGAGAGGGAGGCAGGCCTGGGAGTGTCCAGAAGAAGAGGGAGGCAGGCCTGGGAGTGTCCAGCAGAAGAGGGGGGCAGGCCTGGGAGTGTCCAGAAGAAGAGGGGAGGCAGGCCTGGGAGTGTCCAGCAGAAGAGAGGAGGCAGGCCTGGGAGTGTCCAGAAGAAGGGGACAGGCCTGGGAGTGTCCAGCAGAAGAGGGGAGACAGGCCTGGGAGTGTCCTGAAGAAGAGAGGGGAGGCAGGCCTGGGAGTGTCCAGCAGAAGGGAGGGGAGGCAGGCCTGGGAGTGTCCAGCAGAAGAGGGGAGACAGGCCTGGGAGTGTCCAGAAGAAGAGAGGGGAGGCAGGCCTGGGAGTGTCCAGCAGAAGAGGGGAGACAGACCTGGGAGTGTCCAGAAGAAGAGAGGGGAGGCAGGCCTGGGAGTGTCCTGAAGAAGAGAGGGGAGGCAGGCCTGGGAATGTCCAGCAGAAGAGAGGGGAGACAGACCTGGGAGTGTCCAGCAGAAGAGAGGAGAGGCAGGCCTGGGAGTGTCCAGAAGAAGAGAGGGCAGGCAGGCCTGGGAGTGTCCAGCAGAAGAGAGGAGAGGCAGGCCTGGGAGTGTCCAGAAGAAGAGGGGAGGCAGGCCTGGGAGTGTCCAGAAGAAGAGGGCAGGCAGGCCTGGGAGTGTCCAGCAGAAGAGAGGAGAGGCAGGCCTGGGAGTGTCCAGAAGAAGAGGGGAGGCAGGCCTGGGAGTGTCCAGAAGAAGAGGGGAGGCAGGCCTGGGAGTGTCCAGAAGAAGAGGGGAGGCAGGCCTGGGAGTGTCCAGAAGAAGAGGGGAGGCAGGCCTGGGAGTGTCCAGCAGAAGAGAGGAGAGGCAGGCCTGGGAGTGTCCAGAAGAGAGGGGAGGCAGGCCTGGGAGTGTCCTGAAGAAGAGAGGGGAGGCAGGCCTGGGAGTGTCCAGCAGAAGAGAGGGGAGGCAGGCCTGGGAGTGTCCAGCAGAAGAGAGGGGAGGCAGGCCTGGGAGTGTCCAGAAGAAGAGGGGAGGCAGGCCTGGGAGTGTCCAGAAGAAGAGGGGAGGCAGGCCTGGGAGTGTTCAGCAGAATAGAGGGGAGACAGGCCTGGGAGTGTCCAGCAGAAGAGAGGGGAGACAGACCTGGGAGTGTCCAGCAGAAGAGAGGGGAGGCAGGCCTGGGAGTGTTCAGACTTATCTTGTGAGCTTCACCCAGGGTCCTTGCTGGAACCACCCCCTGGAACCCTGAGTGAACCAGGATGGGAGCCCATACCTCATCCCATGCCCATCTCTTGGGGCTGGGCCTGTGGAAACCTGGCTCACAGTGAGGCCCACAGGCTCCAGACCAGGACCTGCGGCTCCAGTGGGCCTCACACACTCTCATGACTCAGTTGAAGAGAGGCCAAGAAAATGTGAGCAGGATGCTCCCAAGTACTAGGGCTGGACATGACAACTGCTCGTCATTTGGCCGAGGCCAGGACCTGGGGTTGCTGTTCGACCACAAGGTATCCTGCCATCTGCCCAGGACCTCCTTCCCACTCTGTGGGTGTCAGTGTCCTGTGGGGGACATTCCTCGGGCCATGGGCATGAGGTTTCAGACAAAAGCCCATCTACCAAAAGATGGCCAGCTCCCTGCAAACTTGAAAGGCCACTCACTGAAATGATGGCACACCAGAGCCCTGCACACCCCAGGTAACCCCAGAGCCCTGCACATCCCAGGTAACCCCAGAGCCCTGCACACCCAGGCACACCCAGAGCCCTGATGCACCCCAGACAACCCAGAGCCCTGCACACCCCAGGTACCCCAGAGCCCTGCACACCCCAGGTACCCCCAGAAACCTGCACAACCCTGGCACCCCCAGAGCATCCTGTACCCCAGCACCCACAGAACCTCCTGTACCCCAAGCACCCCCAGAGCTCTGCCATACTTCCTTGCACAGAGCAGGGTGGATGATGGCAGCTCAATTCCTCTCTTAAAACAATCGAAGGTCGTCTGCACTCCTCCCTGGCACACTAGAAGTATGGTTTCAGGACCAACTCGTGTTTTCTTGGTAGAGTTTCAAAACATGGGAAACAAACTTGAGGAAAAGCATTCCTTCCTGCCGAGGGAGTGTTTGCAGAGTCCGTAACTTAAATTACTAATAAGCACCTTAAAACTTGACCCCACACTCCTCACATGAAAGAAGGCTCTGAGAGGAGGTGGGGGACGGAGTGGTGGGCACTGTGAACCCCGAAACCTGGCCCACCCCACACTTCAGATGCCCCGTGCAGTTCCCGAGGTGCACTGAAGCCACAGCCGAAACAGCTCTGAAGTACCACGAAGGAACCAATGGCTGCTGTCCTGGCGCACACGCTGTGCCTCTGCCTGCCACATGCTAGCCACATCCACCTGTCCAGGAGCTGGAGCTACATTCAGTCTCTGAACCCCAGATGTTCACAGAGGTGTGGTCCCCCTGAACCACGATGCCTCAGAGAGCACTGGTCCGCCTGCACCCACTTTCCACACTGTACAGGAATTTTTTTTAAAAGATACCAGCTGGACCAAGGAAAAGGGAGGTCACTTTCCCAGTTTGGTTTTATGTAACCAAATGCATGAACCCCGGGTATAAGCCATTAATATCTGCCCACTGCACAGCAGGGCCACATGCAGACCCTTCCAGGTAAGTGCTTGCCTCCCCTTTGTAGAGGAGACCCTGCAGTCCCTGTAGTGTGGTGTGCCCCTCTCCGTGGGATCCCACTGTCCCTCCCATGGCAGTGCCTAGATAACCACAAGGCTTCTGCATTCAGAGTTGGAGTGGGGCAGACCCAGGTTCAGAACGCATGTGTCAGCGGTGACCGTGAGAGTCACCTGACCCAGGTGGGGCTCTGCATCTATAAGGTGAGGGTGCTCCAGGGGCTCATGGATGCTGGCTGTGCCCGTGACACTCACAGGGTGCCTGGGGAAATCCTGCCTGCAGCGGCTGGTCCCTGGGAGGTCTGTACTTCTGACAAGATGGTTGGAGTGGCTGCTGCTGGGCAGGAGGCCAGAGCTGACCAACGAGTGTGTTCACAACTGTGCACCTTTCCCTCAGCAGGCAAAGGGCCACCGTCCCCCATCAGGGTGAGCACAGATTAGCACCTCCTTTGAGCATATGTGTATCTTTCCCAAAGTACAAGGAGGAAGAGACATCAGGCAGGACCCAAGCTCCAAGACCCAGATGCCAGCAGCCCCTCTCGGCCACCCCTGCTGCTCGGAGCCTCCAAACTGGCACACTGGCCATTCTGTGGGCAGGGGTGCTGGCAGGCGACCTGGCGGTCCTGGACCTCAGCCCAGATCCCCCCTGGGGTGCTCACCGTGGGCCGTCACAGTCACGGATCTTTAGATTTTGCAAGGAGAGCTCCACAGGATGTCACATGGTTGGTTAGTCCAGTAGCAGAAAAGGGCAGGAAGCATGGGGGCCCTGGTCACACTCCTGCATGGCCCTGTGTCATGTGGCATTCGCTGAGTTCATCGTTTTAACGTGACTCATGATGTAGAGATGAACCATCATATGAAAGAAAATACAGAAGATGCAGAGAAGAGGAAAGAGAAGTGATTCTAGCTGAAGGAAATAAAAAGCTGAGCTCAGGTATGGCTCAAAGGAGCAGATCAGAGACCATGGCTTTGCTGTGTGGCTAAGCCCCTTTTCTTTCAAGGGCGCCCAGTCTTGGCAGGTTTTAAATTATTGTGGTATTTATACTTTTCTTTCAAAAGTAAGATGAAGATTTATTTTAAATATATGTCTTTTTAATACTCGCTGGTAAAATAATAAGAGAGTTTCCTTTCCTTGAGGAAAAATAATAGCTCTTTCAATCACTAATATGCTAATATCTAAAAAGGCAAAGTGGCTGTCCCACTGGCTCAGTGGCTTGTGCAGTAATGATGTATTGTTACAATGTAAGAGTGCTTTATTTTCATAAGAGGTTTTTATGTTTTCCATAAAATGAAGCAACATTTTAAAAGATGATATATTTTATAAATAGTAAAATTCTCAATATAAATTTTACCAGATAGCTATACTAGTGTACGTGCCAAGATTATTTGTGTTACAAAGTAAAATGACAGAAAATTTCTTTTTTTTTTTAATAGTACTGATAAATTCTCTTTATTTGCCATTGAGCAGTTTTCAAATAGCCTCTTCAAGGTCAAGAGAAAATGATGCAAATATATAAATATACTAATTTTCTTTGTATATATAATGAGATTTTGAGGTTGTCAAAACCACCACTTTATAATTTACAATTTATAATTTATAACTAGGAGGTAGTGGAGTGTTAGATTATGCAAATAGATCCTGAGGACAAAGAACGGACTATGCAATTCCACATCTCTGAATCTGGAAATGCTATAAAGTTTATTAAGTGCCACACCGAGGGTTTCCTCACCTCTTCTGCAGTCTTCGAGGTGTCTGAGCAAATGGAGGGCGTTTTCATTATTGGCCACCTGCATGCCCTCAAGGTCAGCTCTGGCCCTGAGCATTGTTTGCAGCTTGTTCCCCTCAATGCTGACCCACTCTCCCCCACTTTGTCCACCACCCCACACTGCCCCTGACTGGCAAGGTCCTGGTTTTCTACAGTGTACACAAAATTAGCAAGTGAGTGTTTTCAACCTCTCGAAAAAAGTGATCTCAATCAAAATGGATATGATGTTGTGAGTTATTTTCTGTTAGTGGGTAAAGGAAGGGTTTTGCTTGGGCCCTGATCATGGGAGCTGGAGATAGCCATGTGTCTGTTATTTTGATTTTCTTAACCCTCAAGTTCAGGCTGCTTGTGTGGTGTTGAGTTGGGCTCCATGGGACTCCAAGACCAGCTCCCTGGGGAGACCAAGCTGGAGTAGCCTGTGGGTCCCTGAGAGCCTCTCTCAGCAGCACCTGGGTGTGGCTTGCAGTCAGTGACACCTGTGTCCTCAGCCGGTTGGCCCCAGGTGAGTGCAACTCTGTACACAGCATCACAGGCCTGAAACTTACCTCTGTGCCTCAGGCACAGGAACTGAGGAGAAAGAAATGCCCTCTCCCTGTCCTGCAGGTGTGCTGCCTGCCAGGGTCATGCTTGCAACAAGCACAAGGGCCACAGGGTTGGCCCAGGACAGAGGGATGCAGGATCCATCCCTTCCCAGGCCCAAAACAGAGCCCCGAGCCCCACTCCTCTTCGTGAGGGATCATCTCCAGTTGTGTGACTACAACACACCTTGTCCCTCTTCTCACCTCCTGAGAGACACCTGTGCACTGTGGCACTGTGGACGAGGGTGTGCATGTGACCGTGTGTGCTCCAGGATGCCATTCGGCCATCTTGTCTGTGCCTAGGCATGGACCTGCTGGTCATAGAGGAATCTATTACCTCCTTGAAGAACATCAGCAGAGCCCTGGGGTCACATAAACACATTCCTCCTAACTCTGGAGCCATAAGATAACTGCTGCTTTTGCTGTGACTGTTCCCATGCTTTCCAGGCCTGAAGGCTCTCCTGCCTTTCCTCTCTACTCCCTGTGGAGGGGTGGATAAGGGTGCCCAGGTCCAGTCCACTCCCCTTATGTCCCTGAAGCTAGTTCATAACAGGACAGAAACAGGACCCAGGGGCAGGTGATGAGCATGGGCAGCAGGCCTGTCCTCCCCCTGGGGTTGGAGCCCGTCCTCACCTGTTGGGAATTCTCCTCCCTGTGGGCTTTAGCTGGAAAGATGCTCCAGGCTGGGGAAGTGGTGCAGACTCATGGGCGGGCGTGGTCTGGCCATCCCCGCACCCTGACCCACAGCTGCAGCACCGAGCGCCACCTAGAGAATCTTCCGGCAAAGTTGTGGCCCTTCCCTGGGCCCTGCAGTGTGCCAGAGCATGGGGTGACCAGAGGTGCCCAGGACACTCAGAGCTGTGTGATGGCACCACAGCGAGTCACTTTGGACATGTAACCAAAGCCAGCTGGCTCTGGGGGAGTTAGCAGCTACCTCTGTGAGTCTAAACGCATGCCCCTTTGACCCACTTCCAGTAGTGCACTGTGCCATGCACATGGGGCAGAGATGTGCTTCTTGGCCTTCTACATGACACGTAGCTAGGTACCTTCATGGTGGTGATGATGTGGAATGAAAGCAGAAGTGTCAGCGGTCAGGTCACTTCACAGGGGCTGTCTTCCCCGCTGGTGACGCTGCGATGCCTTGAGGGGAATCTGGCATGTACGAGCCCCCTGAGTGCTCCCTCTGCCCCAGCACTGGCCCTGACTTTACCCGTGACTGGGAAGCCAGGACAAGGGCCAGGCCAAGGCATGCAGCTTGCCAGAGGCAGAGCAGGGATCTTTGTATGATTCAGACCCAGCTGCAGAGGCCAAGGCTACCTGGGGGGCTGGGAGCCCCCAGGGCACTAAGGGCAGTGGCTACTCTGCATGGTGAGACAGCACAGAACACACCCAGGGAGCTGCATCGCACACACAACAGCAACCCAGCTGTGGTGAAATAAGGCAATTGTGTGCTGGTAAGTCATAGCCTCCATGAGATCTTGCTTAAGGGGTGTGCAGGACAGTGTGAGATTTGTCCTTAAAATTCACAGTAGAGGCCCAGGGTTGTGGCTCAGTGGTAGAGCACTCACCTAGAATGCGGGAGGCACTGGGTTTAATCCTCAGAAGCTCATAAAAATAAAATAAATGTATTGTGTCCACCTACAACTAAAAAAAATTTAAAAAACAAAATTCACAGAAGAGATAATTGAGATTGTGTCTGTGACATGGTGGATATGTGTAACACACACTGGTATGCACAGTGATGTGTGTGCCTGATGCACCCTCATGGACACACTGCAGAGGGGCCTATGGGAAGCTGCCTTAGGGAGCAGACCTACTTTTCACTCAGGCTGTGGTGCACTGCTTTAATTTTTCTTTTAACTCTAAGTGTGTAGTCCTTTTTTCAAACTTTTAATAACCAAAAATAACGTGAGATAAAATGTATCTCCACCATAAAGTGGACAAGATGTGCTATTTGTTCTTTCCACCAAATGCCACAGGACATATTAGCTGATGTGACATTTTAAAGCAAGGCTGCCACCTTCAAAGACCTCTCAGTACTAAGTCAGAGGCACCAGGAGTCTCTGTCTCATGGTGGAAGAGTCCCAAGGCAAGAGTCCTTGCCATTTGCAGCCAAAGAAACTGAAGTTCAGAGAACCCTCTGAGGCTAGCAAGGGAGAGGAGTCCTTGACCCCAGCTGCACCGGATCAGAAGGCCTGGTCCTGCTGGCTTCTTGGGTTACCTGGGAACATGAACAGGCATGGCTGCTGGCCACTCAGAGGGCTCTGCGGCCCCTACCCCTACCTCCTTGGATCGCTTGCTTCTCATCATACAAGTGACTTGAAATCTAAATGCTTCCCAGGCAGAACAGTACCCTTGACTAAGCACTGCCTCATCAGGACCATGTGCCAAGGTGGAAAAACTCAGACCAAGCCCCTTCAAGGGCTCTTCGAGGTTCTTTCAGAACTTAAATGCCATTTTCTTCTCCTTTGAAAACACGCACTTTCCTCAGTGGGAGCCTCTTCGATCCACTGCTCCCCTGTTCTGTGTGGCTCTGGCAAGGGAGATCCCAGAGAGCTCAACTGCAAACCACCAAAACAGAGAAGAAGACAGGTTCCTGTGCACCCACCAGGAGCAGGAGGGACAGGCAGAGGAGAGCATGAGACTGGGCCAGCTGTCACTCAGCAGAACAGGAGGTGGTGGGTTCAGTGGAGGAAGCCAATCCCCCGCGGCTCCATGTCCACAGATCCACCTGCCCCTAAGTGAGCCAGGCCACTGCAGAGGCCAGCACTGGATGGATGTGAGTTCTCCTGCTCTGGGCTGTTCTCCCTCCAAGCCTGACTGGACTAATTTTTACCATCCTCTCTGGAACTGGTCACCATCAACAGAAGTACCAGTGCCAATGACGGGGACACGTGAACATCCCTGTTGCTGCTCAGGGTGATGGTTAAGGGCATCGGCAATGCAGCCCTACAGACCTGGCTTCTGTCCCTTCTCCAGCTTGTGTGGCACTTAGCAAGACAGTAGTCCACTCAGAGCCCCAGCTTCAGTGCTGCTGCACACAGGTGCCAGGGCACAGGTGCAGTGCTGAGGTAAATGCCTGTCAGCATGAGTCCAGCACTCTGACAGAGGGCAGCAAGCCATGGCTGTGCCACAATCCTTAGAGAGTCTGTTGACTATTTAGGTTCCACCTGCCTAGCACACCTCTCTGGTCAGTTACGGTCTTATCAGTAAACAACACTTTTAACTGGTTATCTGGGAACCAGAGCCTCTTTTCTTTGGTTCCTCTCCCTACAGGTGACCCACAGTAACACAAAATGGAGAGGGGGCGGCTCTCCTGGTCGGGGCATTTCCAGTATCTTGTCAGTTCTGGCCTTTATCTTCCCCTTGCTTCTTCCAGGAGATGGAATTTTCAGTGTCCTGTCTTACTTTTCTACAGTCAGCGAGGTAGTCCTAGAGGGGTTGAGCGTCCATGAAGACATCTGGAGATGGCAGGTTTTCCACCACGCAGTTCCTGTTGTTGGGATTGGATGTCAAGAAAAGAGACAGGGCCTCCACTGGAGTGTTGACAGAGCATGGGCATCTGGCGGAGATTGGGAGACTGACCTCATGAGGATCAGCGAATTACTGTGTGATGTTTACACTGGCATTGATGTAGTGACACACTGATCTAATTACATGTCAATAAGCAAGAGGCCTGATTCACTGAGGGGACCAGAGAGGATTACAGAGCTCCACTGGAAGTTCTTAGAGAACAAGGACTCAATCTTCAGATTCAATTACTGCAAAACTAGCCAACTGCAAAGCCTCAGGTGGGAAGGAGAGACAGGGAGTGAGGTCGACCTCCGTGGGGTGACCTTACTGGGACTTGCCCTCTGGGTTTAAACCAAACTTCCTGATTTCTGAAATGCCTTTTTTTTTAGATGACCCTTTCCTACGCACAATCCATACAACAGAGATACCAGAAACTTTGTACAGAATGACAGGAGAACAAATGTCCCTCTGATTGCAGATGGACAAGGACTGTCTCCTGCACCACAGACTGGAAGGGAAGCCACCTGGGCAAAGGAGTCATCACAGGAGAGAGGTGAAGGCACTCCATGTGCCTGGGCCAGTGGCTGCGGGGCTGGAGAGGGCAGGCACCTAGTCTAACAGAAGGCACTGTGTTGGGGAGAACAATGTGGGATGGGCTTCCCAAATGCCACACAGTCAACCATCCCCACCCAGGGGTGTTTGTCTACCTCTACATCTTTGTTCATTTCAAAGTCATCCACACTGCAGGTGGAGAGCAGATTGGAAGTCCACAGAACTGCAGGTCCTTGCACCAAAACAGAACTCAGTAACTACTCAGCAGGGGAGTGAACAGGAGAGAGCAAGCGGGGACAGGCCACGCTAGTGCAGGAACTGGGAAGCTCTTCCTGTGGAAGGGCAGGAAGTAAAGACTTTTGGCTTTTGAGGCCAAATGGTCTCCATTGCAACTACAGTTGTCTCCACTTATCCACAGGGAACACATCCCAAGAACCCCAGGGAATTCCTGAAACTGAGGTAATACCAAATCACACACAGATGGTCTTTTCTATGTGCACATGTCCATGATAATGTTCAATTTATAAAGTAGGCACAATGAGCAATAATAAAATAGAATAATCATGGCAATACTACATATTGTAATAAAATTGCCAGCACCGCTACTCCTGTACTTTAGAGTCTTTGTTAAATAAACTTTGTTACTTGAACAAGCATTGCATTACTGTGACAGTTGCTCATTCTCACCTGCCAGGGGAAAACCAGGCCCTTAACCCTGGGAATTGTCATCACAGGAGGAGAAGAGCACTAGCACCCACGGGGAGCCCCAAAGACCTGGGCTGCACCTCTTCAGGTCTTCAAAACACCACCAAGCTCATTCAATACAGGAAGACAGTTTACCGCTAGAAGGGATCATGTGAATTTACAAGTGAAGACCCATAACTGACAGCCATCCTACACGTTTTCACCTGTAATATCTGCAAGTCTGCATGAAGCACAGCAGAGCTGCCAGGTCAGCTCACCAGTGCAGACTTCAATGAGAACTAGCAGCAGGAAGAAACCTGGAACCACTGCCCAAGGATGCCAGAGTTCCATGACTTTGACCTGAGACTAACTGGAAAGCAAATCAAGTACAAGTCTGAATGCCTGCTGGGGACCACTGGTTTCTCAAAATGCTATGACCCAGCCTGGTGGTGGGAGCCACGAAGCTGTGGCTGCAAGGCCCTGTAGGTGCACATGGTGTGCACATCTGTGCACAGAGTTCTGCTAGTGTGTGTGCATGAACATGGGCACACCTGTGTTTGTACACATACCTTCCACATAACCCCAGAATCTAAGGTTTGCTTTTACATTTGTATTATCTTTGGTAAAACAAAGAGGTTTGCAATAAGGTCTTCAGTTTCTAATGGAGGACAAAGAGGATGCAGAGGGATGTAGAATGTGGCTGTTAATGGGATAAGAAAAGAATATACAGAAGTTCTAGAAAATAGAAAGGCGAGAGTGTAATCATATAAATCAGATGTTAGCATGCAAAAAAGGGAGAAAGAGACTCTGAGGGAACAGGTGAACAAACAGAAAAGAGAGCAAGAAAAGTAAAGAAATAAAAACTTAAATTCTTTTTAAAAAGGAGAAAAAAGAAAATCTGCTGTATAACAGTCATATACTAATGCAACCTCCCAGTGTTCAGTAGCCTGATGCATGAGAGGTACCTGACAATGAGCTTCAAGCCTCCAGCAGGTGTGCAGGATGGGATTTACCCCACCCAAAGACCGGAGCTCCAGCATCCAGGACTATCCAAGATGGCCACTCTGGCTTCGAAAGTGTTGGCAAATGGGGAGTTGCAGCTCAGGGGTGGACATGGTCAGCTGGAAGTCCTGGAGACAGGATGCCGTTGGTCCGGCAGGGGTCCTGGAGGTCCGGTGTGTTTAGTATGGTTGCGGGATCCTGGAGGCTGGGTGCAATCAGTCGGTCTGGGGTGCAGGTGATAGGGTGCAGTCAGTTGGTCTGGGGGCTCTGGCGGCAGGGAGCAGTCAGTCAATGTGAGGGCCCCAGAGGCAGGGAGTGATTGGTCAGTCTGAGGTATCCTGGAGACGAGGCTCAGTCAGTTCGGCCAGGGGTCCTACGGGGCCTGACTGTTGTCTCAAAATGGTGGCAGCCACGTGTAATCAAACCTGCAGGTACTGTAACAGTGAACTTCCAGGCAACAGCAGCCAGCTGGTGTGCCACTGGCGGTCGCAATCAGTTTGCTGACTGTTGTCGGATGATCGGGAGGTGACCCCCCTTGTGTGGGTGATGGATAGGTGTAAGGCAGGTGATGGACAGATGAGAGGCAGGCAAATGGCGGATGATAGGTGCCTGACAGTGAGCAATCTGCACTCAAAAAAGGCGTCAATATACTGGCAGACTGAAGGTCATCACAGCAGACAAATGGGGTAAACACCAGGGAATCGATAAGCAGCAAAAACTGCCTCACCGTGAAACAGATATCCTCTACTTGAAACTGGAGTTACGGAGCGACAAGAAACACAGCCTCCCTCTAGTCTGCCATCTTGCATCCTCCCGATTTTTTTTCTACAATTTTGGTTGAGGCTAATCTCATTGGGTTTTCTATAATGGCTTAGTCAGAACCTTTACTGATAATCCTCCATGACAGCTGCCTCCTCCTCTTCTTCCTCATGCCCTTTTTGCAAAAATTAGTTTCACGTTCCCGTTCCCGGGCCCCAGGCACTGTGGTGGCTGCTGGCCCATCCCCTGTGTTTGGAGGAGACCCTCGCCCTTCCAGCAGCCAGGCCTGCTGGTTGGACTGTCAGCAGGAATTCCACCCCTCTCTGCACCTGCCCAGGGACTTCTGCGAGGCTGCTGGTCTCCTGAGTCTCAGAACAGGGAGTGGCCACAGCTGGGTCATGAGGATTCTGCATTCGCTGAGAGGTGGGTGTGTTGAAGCCACTTCCTTTATGGGACAGTGTGGGCACTGAACTTTCCCAGCTCCATAAACCAGTCGCAGCTAAGCGGAAGCTTCCCTGGCGAGCATTGGCCATGGCCAAGGTCAAGAGACAGGAACTGGCAGGGGAAGGAGAGAGAGCAGACCCATGGAAACCTGGGCTCTGTCCCTGCCCTGCCTTATGTCTTGGGGTGGTCAATTCCTGAGCCCTTCTGCACTCATTAGGCACCTGCTGTGTGACTGGGCCCTGTAGATAGATGTTCTGTCCCTGTATAAGGACCCATGGGTGCAGAGCCTTGGGGTCACAGGGGACTTGCAGGGTCATACCATCTGGTCCTCTGTGCCCAGCGTCTTTCCTCAGGTAGCCTTGGTCAGCAGTGACCAGCTTTGCATCCTCAAACCTGTTGTACAGATGAAACAGGCTCCGGGAGACTCCTCAGCCCAGAGCTCACCCGGGACCTGGGGCGCGTAGTCACCTGTGCAAGCCTGGGTTCAGCGTTGCTGCTGTCTCTGCTTCTAGGTGACCTGGAGCAAGCCCTACCCTGGTCTTCAGAGCCCTGGTGGCCCAGAGGCAAAATGGAGACTGGGAGGGAAGGAGTCTGTGGTTCTCAAACTTGTGCACACATCAGCATCCGCTGGAGGGCCTCTCCCTAGCAATGAAGTGCTGCCCCTTAGCTCAGGGGTGGTGCCCAAGGGTGGCCTGTCTGACAGGGTCCAAGATAGTGCAGCTGTGGCTGGTCTGCGGACCACACTTTGAGAACCCCTGGGTCAGATGAACCCAGAAATCACTGAAAGGTTTCTTGCAAGTCCCACTGAGTCCTGTCACCTAAGTCCCTGTCCTGAGGGCTCTGTCAACCCCACCCTGCAGGGACCATGTCCCTGAATTTTCTGGAAAACTCAGAAGAGGGGCCTGGAGAGTAAGTCTGACCGCTCAGGTGGGAAGAGGACTCAGAGCTCTGGGGGTTGACGTTCCCGGGTGGAACTGATGGGCGGGGCTGAGGCCGGTGGTAGGGGTGGAGGTGGCAGGGGTCCAGAAGCCTCTGTCCCCACCCCCTGGGCAGCAGGACTGGCACTTCTCCTGCCAGATTGCTCTGAGCTTCTGCCTGTCCCTGGGGAGCCCCCAACTCACCCTCGGTCAACAAAGGCTCTATTTCCAAGGCTGGTGGGGAACATTTCAGGCCTTTATAATTAAGTGTCCTGGTGAAGGGCAGTTGTGGAATCCTGGTGCTGGGTGCCCATCAGGCGGGTGATGGATGGCGACAACACATCATCCTGCGCAGCCTGCCATGAGCTATGGGGGTCGTATATCACCGCCAGCCTGACCAGGCTTCACTGTGCTGGGTGGAGGCCACAGGTGGAGGCAACAAGCTGGAGCTCTGTGGGAATGGGGTGCAGGTCCTGGGCTGGTCCCGGGGGCCTCTCCCAACTGCTACTGGTGTACTGAAGAAGCTGGGGACCCAGACAGAGGGGTCAGCCCCCAGGCTTTGGAAGAAATCCAGAAGCCAAACTCGATTCTGACCTTTTCCCTCACTCCTTCCATCCAACCCCACAGCAACCTTCTAGTTGGTTCTGGAATTCATCTGCTGTTCTCCATCTCATGTCCCCATCCCCCATCCAGGCTGCCACCTCTCCGTCTCTCTCACTATGCTTCCCCACACATGGATGGGGTGAAACTCGGGCCCTGAAAGTAACCACCAGGCTTTGTCGATGTGATGGAGTCAGGGAAGTCTATCAGTTCCCATCTGAGACCTGGGGGCTGATGCCATTTATTGCATTTCTGCCACCACTCACTAGGATGGGCCTAGGCGAGCCCTGTGGTCCCAGGAGGAAGCAGAGACACGAGGAAATGGGTAAGCCAAGTCCATTCACAGCAGAGCTCCCACCTTCCCTGCAGACCCCCCCCCCGGCATTTTGATAGCTCCCATACACTCCCCAGTTTGGTGATGCTTGTTATACAGCAAGAGCAGACTGATACACACGAGCCCTTACACGATTTAGGCCCTTCTGACCTCTCCAACTGCATCTCATTTATTTCTCCACTATAATTATTGCTCTTCCCTGCCTCAGGGCCTTTGTGCATGTGGCTCCCTTCACCTGGAAAGTCTTGTCACGGGCACCCTCCTCCTGTCCTTAGATACCAGCATAAATGTCTGTCTCCTTAGAGAGATCCATCCAAAGTAAGCTTCCCAGTGCTCCATTTAGTCTCCCTTATGTCCTGCGTGAAACTTGAAAGGATCCAACTGTTGGAACAACCTGATTTTTCTGTCCTTGCCACCCCCTCCTTATCTGGTCTCTCTGTCTTCTTCCGCCCTAGGTGCCATGATGCGGGGCCGGTCTCAGGGTGTCTCTGACTCATGACTCTTTCCCCAGCCCTGAGTTGACTCCAGGTGGGTGGGTAGGTGGGTGTCTCTGCAGTTCAGGACAGACCCCAGGACAGACCCCAGGACAGCGCCCAGGTCTCCCTGGCTTCCCATACTGCCTTCTGCTTTGGTTTGATGAGGCCACAGGATGGAAGGCTGGAAGGCTGGTGGGAGCAGAGCTGGATTGGGAGAGCCTGGGTGGGCCTCCACAGGCAGGGCAGGAGGGCTGTGATGTCACCACCCATGTCACCACATGGCCCTGGTGCCCAGAACAGCCCAGAACAGTCTCCCTCTTGTTGTTGGATGAGCAGAAGAAAGATCAGTTCTGAGGCAGACCTGGGGAGGGGGCTGGATCTTTGAAATGCTGAGCCCACAGTGAAGGTGACAGCCCTGGGCTGTGGCAGGGGACAGAACCCTCTGAGCTCACAGTCAGTCAGATCTCTTCCCTGCAGACCTTTTCAGAGACTTTAATATGCTAATGTGGGCTGGGATTCCAGAGAGGATTAAGAGGGACTTGTCCAGCAGTTGGGCCCAGGGCACCCTTCAATCAGGCACCATTTTGTGGAATGGTCACAAGGCACATTGACCTGGAGAGGGTTACAAAGTTCTATTTCAGGTCCCCTCTAGCCCTCTGAGAGTTTCATTAGGACTTTGTAGCCTTTTAAAAGTCAAAAACATTTATTTAATGATAATAATGTTTAAAAAGCTCTGAATTTCTAGCTTCTGTAAAACAAATAAGTGGGCACCCTGGGTCCCACTAACCACTGGAACAGAGTCCAACACCCACAAACCCACTGGAACAGAGTCCCGCAGGCAAGGCCTTGGCTCTACCATTTGCCACAGTCCCCACCACTCCCTACTGTCTCCCACTGTGTTCTCTTTAGAACAAAGTGCCTTCCTTCCTGGTCTGGCCCTCGGCTTTCTGAGTTGCCAACAGTGACCCACAGTGTCTCAAGCAGCCCCAACAATGGAGCTGTGCCCTGCAGGGAGGGAGGAGGCTGGTCTGCACACCCAGCAGAAGGAGGGCATCCGGGGTGGCTGTAGGGAGGTCTCTCTCTCAGGCTGTCTGGGAACAGGAGGTGGCTTCCATGACAGCCTGCCCTGGGAAGGACAAAGTGGGGGAGAGGTAAAACAGACAGCTCAGATTTCCTCTTGGAGGTGTCTGGGCTGTGAGGGGCAGCGGGGACCTGGGGGGAGGGGCTGGAGCCAGCAGGGAGGATGGCCTGAGACCACAGAGGCCCAGGGAGCCCTGGGAGTTGGGGTTAGTGGTGGCAGCTGCTGACCCAGGCCTGGTCAGCAGCCTGGGCGTCTGGGGTGAGCATGCAACTGGACAGGAGGGTCCTGGTCAGCTTCCAGGGTCCACAGGCCCCGAGTGCTGGCTGGCACAGGAGTCAGATGTGTCTTTTCCTGGTGCCCAGAGTGAAGGTTCTGGAGGCTTCCTGGAGGCCAGACCTGGTCTTGAGCCCTTCCCATGCATTAGCCCATGGCCCCCGGCATCCATGTCTCCTGGAAGCTTGCTAGAGATGCAGCCTCTGTGTGATAGCCATGGGGGGCAGCCATTTGCCCCGGGAGCCCCAGGGGCGAAGACTCTACTGCCTGGAGGCCTGGGACTCAGGCTGCTGGCCTCAGCCCAGAGTCCCACTTTGGGTCCTGGCGGTAACGTGACTTCCTCTGGTGGAGGAGCTGCTGTCTTCCCAGGCTGGTCCCCTCCTGAGCTTCCTGCCAGGGGCCACGTTTCAGAGCTGAGCCCCCCAGCAGCAGGGAGGTGGGAGAGAGCCAGGTCTGTGCCTTGGCCTCCCAGGAGGGAGGAGGCCCTGACTGAAGTCGGACACAGTCCATCTGACTTGCAGCCCACTCACTGTGCCCATTTTACAGATGAGGAAGTGGAGACCATGGATGAGAGGTGGGATTGGCCTCAGAAGACTCAGCCCCCGAGGCTGCTGTTCAGATGGCAGTGACCCCACCCCCGGCTTTCCCTGAGAAGGGGTCGGTGGTGTGGCCATCACTGCAGGGAAGTCCACTGCTCCGGCTTCTCCTGGCCACCCTGCTGCAGTGTCCCGAGTCCCCTGGGCCTGGTGCTCCCTTGGGAGCATGTGTCCTCCTGGTCATGTCCAGCTCCTGCCTGCCGCCCAGGCGTCCTTCAGGCTGCCACCCAGGCCTGGCTCAGGGCTGCCCAGGCAGCTCTGTGAACGGTGCCCTGTCTGTGGGCCTGTGGCCCCTCACCCGGGCTGTGCAGTCATGTCCTGTGTGAGTTGTAGGTAATGGACTGCGGGGTGGAGTGGGGACCCTGGGAGGCCACCTGTCTGGGCCATGGGATGACGGGGCTTTTCCAGGCCTGCTGAGCGTGGAGTCCGCCCACCATCTGGCCTGGCTGCCAAGGCAAACAGGGCCTCCCTGCCCTGCCCGGCCATGCAGAGTGGGGTCAGGGCACAGCCTGCAGGGCTCCCAACCCAGCCAGAGGGCCTTTGCCCTGTGCCCCGTGCTGGCCTTGGGTCCCGGGTGGCCCCCAGGGCTCCACAGTTCTGCTGGGCCCTGTGAGTTCCTGCTGCCAACCCTGGGTTCTGTGACCTGTTGTCCAGCTCCCTCACCTGAGGATGGGAAAGCCGAGATCCAGGAAAGGGAAGGGTTCTGGGAACACTCAGCCTGCAGCCCTGGGGGACCTGTGTGGGCATGGAAGCAGGGATTCTGGACACGCCCAACTATTTTATATCTCACCATTCTGCTGATGGGAAATAGGACAAGAGTGGACGAGGAGCTTCCCTGAGGTCCTACTGTGGGATAAGGAGAACAGTACTGTCGCCGTAACAGTCGACAGCTCTTGAGCTCTTCATATCCCTGATCTACAGATGAGGACACTGAGGCACAGAAAGGTTAAGGCACTTGCTGGAGGTCACACAGCTAATCCTTATTAGCAGATCGAGGATTTGCTGAGCCAGAGCTCCTTGCTGTCCTTCCCGTTTTGCCCTTCTGGTCCTCTCTGATCTCAGAATCCTCATCTTCCCTCTTTCACTCGGGGATCTCTGGTGGAGGAAAAGTCTCCTGCATGGTCTGCAGTGCAGGGTGCCAGGCCAGGTGGGCTCTGCCTGGTGCATGTGTGGAGAGGAGTTTCAGTTTTTGGTTGGGGAGTTCTTTTTGCACTTCTGATGCTCTTAGTGTCTCCTGGGGGACTGATCTGGGGAGCCACACAGGAGCTGGGTCCACTTTACAGTCACAAGTCTCCCACACACCCTACGTGGTGGGCAGGGGTTGCACCTGAAGCAGAGGCCTGGGGAGGCTGTAGAGGAGTCCCAGAGGAGGGCACCACCCTGGGAGTAGCTGTTGAGATGGGAGGCGCAGCACAGGGTGGACCTGGGGGTGGAGCTGTTCCCCTGGGCAGGAGGCCAGCTAGACTGCGGGTTTGTAGCAGGCTGTGTGAGTAGTGAGTTTAAGGACCCAGAGAAGAGCCTACCCCTGTGGGAACCAGGAGTCAGCCATGTGTGCCAGATGTGTGCTGGGGTCGGGTAGGTCAGTCCTTGGGCATGGTGAACCCAGGGTGAATGACCAGGAAGCAACCATAGGCTGGGAGTCACCTTCCTGTGCTAGTCAGCTTTCTGTTACTGTAACAAAATACCTGAGACATCAACTTAGAAAGAGAAAAGGTTTATTTTGACTCAGTTTTGGAGGCTTCAGTCCATGATCTGTTGTCCCCATTGTTTTGGGTCTGTGGTGGCAAATCACAGGAAGACATGCATGGTGGGGTGGAACTGCCCACCTCATGGCTGAGGCACAGAAGAGAGAAAGAGGAAGAGACGTGGGTCTCACAATCCAGAGCACACTCCCAATGACCTAAAGACTTCCCAGGAGATCCCAGCTCTTAAAGGTGCCACCACCTCTGAATAGTGTGCTGGAGATCTGGTCATCAGTACATGGGGCTTTGGGGAATGCTTGTTGGAACCCCAGGGCCTTTGCATCACTCACAGTCTTAAGAATTTTGCTGGAGAAAGGAAGATCGTCATTCATCCTGTGGGTCTCAAGTCCAGTGGGGAGTCCCCTTCTGTGTACCCTCCCCCAAGCACATGGAACTTGTGTCCTGATTATTTGTCCTCAGAAGTGAGTTCAAAACTTCCAAGGACTGAATCAATCTCAGATCCACTAGTTTTATACAAAACAGCCATCTCCTAATATGGAGAAAAGTATTAGACCAGTTCAGAGCTATCCTGCCAGGTTGGTGCAGATAAATGGGCCCAACAGACGAGGATACTGAGGCCAGAGAGGCCCACGTGCCATCACAGCACATGGAGAACCTGAAGGACCAGGAAGGGAGAGAACCGCAGGCCCTGTGTTTGCAGAAGCTGAAGGTGTTCGTCCCACCTGGAGGTTGATCAGGGCTGTGCATGCGCCCAGAGAGGATCAAGACCCGATTCACTGCACCCCAGGAGTGGGTTCTTGGGGGTTACCAGGCACCACCCTGCCCAGAATGGCTCCACCTCCAGGCCCCAGGAGTTACTGTGCTTGACAGGCGACCCTCTCCTCTGAGGCGACCCAGCTGGGACCAACACACTGGGGCCAGCTCTCCTGCCTGGGGGATGGCCAGTCCTCTTTCCCCATTTCTGAACTGTTTTGGAGAGCCCTTCCTCCACTATTCTGAAGAGGAGGGACATCCGGGACCTGTCTGGCAGGGAGGCACTGAGGTGCGTCACTGACATGTCCCCAAGAACGCTGGGGCACTGGGGGTGCCAGGAGTCCACTCACTGACCTGCACTGCAGTCTCCTGCACCTCAGTTTACCTCTGAGGAGGAAATTCCGGCAGATGCTTTGGGACGCAGTTTCTGTGTAAGCCGCTGCATGGTCAAGCATTCCTCCTTCCAGGAGCCCCTCCCTGTCCCCCACGGGTGTCTCATCTCACTGCCCCTGTGCCCACATTGCTCCCTGGGGACCCACCAGCTTCTTCCACCTTTGGCATTTCTGGGGAACTTCTCTGCTTCTGTCACCTTCTTACCTTCTATTCTGGGATGAACAGTCCCAACCCCAGGAGGCTGGATGGAGAGGCCCACTGAAGCAGAGGCTCAGGGAAAGGAGGACAGTGATCTGCCTCAGGTCAGCCATTCCTGGATGGACGAGGAGGAGCCAGGACTGACAGCAGGACTTGCAGTGGGACACCCCCAGTCCAGGCCTCCTGCATATGGTCAAAAAAATACCTTCTGCTCCTCCATTATGGTCAACCCCCTGCCCAGTTTCCAATTTCAAGGCAAAAACCCAACCAAACAAATCAATCCCCCAAAAGACAATGTGCTCCCTTGGCCAAAGCTCCCCATTCCCTGCTCCTCACAGAAGACCTGGGAATTCTTTTTTGGCAGATCTGCAGGAGGTGGGGACCCAGCCAGGGATGACGGTGGCCTCTATCTTTTTGTGGCCAACTGGGGGGTGGGGGTGCATTCCTGAAGCCAGAGCTTTGGAGGCCTGCTGCCCCCTGTGGCCCCAGGCCCTCGGGGTCCCCAGATCGCCTGGCAGGGCCCAGGGGGCCGGAGCCTGTCAATGCATCTTAGCAATTGGAATGTGCCCTTTGACCCTGCCTCTACCTCCTCTCCAGCTCAGAAGCTCTGTGTTTTGGAGGTCCTGCCCCTCAGCCTTCTGGAAACAAACAGGGCCTCGTTGGGTCTGTGTGTGGCTTGGGCAGCAGGAGGCTGCTTGTCTCTCTTTTTTGAAGTCTCCTGAAGCTCCGTGGAGTCCCAGGACTTTTATTTTGCACTGGGAGGATCAGTGGGTGCTGAGAAAGTGTTGATGGGGACAGGAAGGGACCGACTGGACTGGGAGAGGTGACTGGCTAGGTGCCCAACCCACATGGGGTTTTGGCTGGTTTTTCTGTACAGCAGTGGGCCCAGGGCCTCAGGGACTCCCTAGTGGACTGGGGTCCCTGGTGACTCCAGGGCAGGGCTTTGTTTTCTAGAAACCCCTGGAAGGAGCCCTTGAGGGGAGTGGGAGGAAGGAGCAGGTGGGGGGCAGCCTGGCAGCCGCGCCATCCGGAAGTCAAGTAGCTGGCCCGGAACGTTCTCCCGCCTCATTTCTTCCTCAGGGAGCATCTGAGCTGAGTGCCACACTGGCAGTGCTGAGTGACTCTGGGCTCCCCTAGCTGAGCAGGGAGGGGACCAGGCTCTTACCCTACTGTGCCCGGGGTGGCCTCCACCAAGGGACCTCTCCCACTTTCCTCCACAGAAGCCAGGACGACTGGATGGCTCTTCTTTTCTTCCCTCCCTCCCATTTCCCCTCCTTTTCTCTCCATTTCTTCCTTCCATTCTCCTTCTTGGGGCTGGTTAGGACCCAGACCCTCCCGTGCGCCTGGCCAGCTCTCTGCCACTGAAATCCACCCAGAGCCTAGACTGGCTGCTGGCACCATAGACCAGGCCCAGCACACTTTTTTTTTCCTCTAAAGGGTCAAATATTTTAGGGGTCGTCGTCTCCCTTGCAGTTTCTCACCTCCGCCATTATAATATGGAAGGTGTTATAGACAATGTGTCATCGAAAGAGTGCCAATAAAACTTTATTTGAAAAAACAATCAGAGGGTCAGATTTGGCCCATGATGGGCGATGGCTCACCCACACCCACCTCTTGTTCTTTGCGTCTTAGGCAGAGATCCTGGGAGCTGTCATGTAATGGGTCCCTGATCACAATGTGATGATGTTGAAGGTGATGGAGGAACCATAGGGGCAGGGGAAAGCTTGAGACCAGGCAGGCCTAGGTTCCGTTCCTAGCTCTGAAGAGTGAGTGACATTGGCCAGTGGCTTCCCTTCCGAGTCCTGGTTCCCTCCACTGTAAAAATGAAGGTGACATGAACACCAGGTCACACAGTCATTGGAGTGACAACTTAGCGGTGACCTCTACTACCCGGAGAACCCTGGACTCATTTCAGGCACTGGTTTCATCCCTGATTGGAATGGAGCACTTCCTGACGGTCCCCTTAGGTCCTTGGTGAACAAAAAGGGAAGATGAATCCCCCTGCATCCCCGCAGGGTGAATTCCCAACTGTGTGATGAGATTTCTGGTACCTGCAGGCAGAGCCCTTCTCCTCTGAGTCCGAGGCCCCTCCGTTTCTAGAAGGGTTGGTGATCCCTTGTTCTTGGAGCCATTGCCCATGGAGGGAGCACCCTCCCCTTCCCAGGTGACCCTCTTTGTGAAGGTCATGCTCCATCAGGCTCCTAGTAGCTTGAGAAAAACTCCCCTGCCCCACCACCAGCCTCTCCTCCCTCAGTCTCTCCTCCCTCAGTCTTTCACACCTCAATTAATGTCACCATCATCTACCCAGTGGCTCCAACAAACCCCTGAGCTGTCCTGAGACCCCCACCCCACCCAGCCACCTACCCTCTGGTGGGAGGTGGGGGGTCTTGGCAAATATGGCACCATGGATTCCTTGTTTCCTGCCCTCAGTCCTCCAACCAACAGGGGGCACTGTTTTCTTTGCACTTGATGGTGATCTCAGCTATGTGACTCGCTGCAGTCAATTGGATGTGGAGGTAATTGTGTCCCTTCTGGTCTTGGACCACAAGAAGCCTGGCAGCTTCACTTGGGCACTTTCCTGCTAACCTGTGAGAGAGAGACACCCCACATGAACTGAGGTGCCCTGGCCTACTGACAGTCAGCCCCATGGCCATGGCATGTGAGGGCATGTGTCTGGACTGTCCCACCCAGTCCCCAATGGTAGCCCTGTGAAAGGGGCCATGCCACTGCAGGAAGAACAGAGACAATGGTGAGCAGCCAATGAGAATTGCTTTGGACCATTATCAAGCCCTGGGTGGCTCATTCCAGGCCATCTTTGCCTGGAGCACCACCCAATGCATTTCCTGCCTGAGGCCCCGCTATTCTGTCCCTGAAATCCCAGACACCTCCATGTATCACCCTGTTATCACCACAGCCTTGTCTCTGGTCTCCAGCTTCCACTCTGGAACCTTCCAAACATTCTCGCGAGGGGGGAAGAGCTCTGGAAAGACAGTCAGACCCTCTGACTCTCCACTTTGGCTTGGAACAGAACCATCCTTCCCTGGCCTCATCCTGGCCTTTGGCCTCCCTCGGGTGGCTTCTGGATGGATGTGAAATGGGACAGTCCACTCAGTGCCAAAGCCATCCTAGCCACCCACCCAGGATGCCAAAGCAGGGCCATCGGTCCACCTGCCCTGAACAGCCCCTTCACATCATCCAGGACCCCTCTCAGGGAGCAGGTGTGTCCCAGAGGCACTGAGTGTGAGTCTCAGCCTGCTGGCGATGGGAACACTGGACAAAGGCCTAGTGTGGAGCCGGATTGAAAGTTGGGGTGAAAGATTTAGATCCAAATGTTTCCTTTTTCTTCTCTGCAATCTTGGGGTCGTGCCTCGGTTTCTCATTTGTACCATGGGGGTGACCTTGCAGGGACATGGTGAGGAGTGGTTATAATATGCATAAAACTGTCTGTGATGTAGCTGGCTGGAGGTTGGTCCTCAATAAAGAGAAGTTGTCATTAGTGTTGTTCCTGTTATTTCTCCTGCACTAACTCCAATAATTATTACACCCTCTGCTATTACTTCTTCCACCATCGCTACACTCATGCCTTGTCTCACTGTCACTCATCCCTTTCACTTTTATGAATGCCTGTCCTGCTGTCTCTCTATGGTAGAATGGAAGGAATGTTAGGATACCTGGGGACTCACTAGCTTCATTCTCAATTTGCTGAGTGACCTGGGATCCATGCATCACCCTTTCTGAACTTTTTCTTCAAATATTTTATTTTGGAATCATGTTATAACCACACAGGAATTTGTGAAAATAGTACAAAGAACTGACTACCTTGAAATCAAAACTTCTTTTCAACCAACAGATTTCATCATAAAAGGCAGGTCTAGACTGAGATAGGTAAACACACACAACAGAGAGTGATGGAACCCGTGATATGTAAAGAGCTCAATAAAGAAAACACCAACCACTCAGTTGACAACTAGGCCATGAGCATGACCAGAAAGTTGTCCAAAGAGAAAACTCAATGGTCCACTGTCAAGAAGACCCCCAGTGAATTCTGAAACCTTGAGGCTCTTCCTTCCTATGCAGACCCACCTATGATAAGGGTTAGTCTGTGAAGCTGGCACAGTGAGAGACTGACAGCAATAACTAATAGCAAGAAGGAGCCCCTAATGATACACAGTCATGGGGCTCCTCTCACCCCCGACCCACCCACCCATCCATCCCTGGCCCCTTTCCCTTCTCCTTCCCAGGCCTCCCTCCCCAGTCTTCCTGACTCCAACAGCTGCTGCTCCTTCCCCGAGGTGGACACTCCCACCCGGACTCCTCTGGCTCAACACAATGTCCTCCAGCTCCCTCCGGGTGGGTGCCTGTGACAGAATTCCCTCCTTTGTATGGACCAGCCACATTTCCATGATTTGGTGGCTGCCCACAGGTGGCGGCTGCTGGTTTGGACATCGGGTCTAGACCATGGCTGCGATGCTGGAATATTCTCTAGGATGCTGCTATTCTAGAAGTTTCCGAAGGCTTTCTGTATTCCAATGCTGTTTAAAAGGCAGAAACTTGAGAACAGCAGAGGAAGAGGAGGAGGTGGGTGTTAAGGGGCTCTTCCAGAGTGTGGCTGTGGGATGAGAGGAAGGTGGCAGGACAGCCCGTCCTAGGGTCCGGGTGTGCGTCCTCACCTCTGGTGGGTGATGTCCAAGGGTCAGAAGAGGGAGACGTGGAGCAGAGGAGGCAGGGAAGATGGGGCACTAGGCCTGGGTGGAGGGTCACAGAGGAGGACAGGGTCCCCAGAGGCTGGGGGCTACCTGGCGCTCCTCATGGTGACCCCGCCCCTCCCCACGCCAGGCTCTGGAGGAGATGAATGCAACCTGCCACGCCTGTCACAGATATTCAAAAAACATATCAATCACTTTAACAAATATGAGCTCAGAACAGCAACAAACATCCTCTGGCCTGTCCTCTCTGTGCTGGATCACGATGGGAAGAAGCCACATGGCCCCAAGTGATCGTGCTCCAGTTGCTTCCTTGGTCCAGGTTTGAGGGGCTCCCCAGGCCTCCCCCACGCCTCTGGTTCCTTCGGGCCTCTCCAGATCTAGAGCAGCCCTGCAGCCCTGCAGTCGTCACTCCAGGAGGACTCTGGGGGCCTGGCGGTCTCCCCGCAGGTCTGGGCCTGGAAACCCTGGGTGTCCTCTCCATCTCAAAGCCAGAAACCTCACCACGGAAGGTTCTGGAAACATTGCCATTGAGGTTCACCTGCTCTGGACTATTCACAGTGCCCTTCCCAGGAGCCCTGGTCAGGGGTCCTCGAGTTTCTTGGGCACGGCCTCTGCCCTGCAATGCAGCTTGTGACCTCACAGGGTCTTCTCTCCCCTCATCCTCAGTGCTCGCACCAGACAATGGTGTCCCTTCTCACTGTCCCCCACGGACCTCAGACTTCTGCTTGGACCACAGAAGGGATGGTCCCCAGGGCCGAGGAGGGAGAAGGCACTGGGGCTCCTGCATCCTCCACTCAGCAGAAGGTGCGACCCGAGGGAGGCCAAGTTGAAGCCCTCCTCTGTCCTTGCAGCTGTGCCTGGGTCCAGAGAATGTGGTGCCCCTGGGGGCTCCAGCCCTCAGACAGCACAGCCAGGATGTCCCTTTCCTACACAGTTCCTGGAAAAGACCCAGTGGTGACTATTTCCAGCCTCAAGGGCGACATGAGCCCCATGGCAGCTCGACTCTGGGCTTTCAGCAAGGACCCAACCACAGTGCCACACATGTGGAGGGCTCACCCGTGTCCCCAGGAAACTTTATTATGGAAAGGAGAATTTGAATTCACCAGGCTGCTCCTATGCCACGTTCTTTTTGATTTTCTTTGACCCTTTGAAAAATGGTCGCCGTTTTCAGCGTGTGCAAACCGTATCCAGCCCAGGGGACAGTAGGGTCCTCACTTCTTCCTGGCTCGCCTTCCCTTTAAATGGATTTAGGTATGTCAGTTTAAAAGTGTTCCACCCTGTGCTTTGGGTGGCACCGACATGGTCAATGCCTACAAGGATGGATGGACAGGTTGATGAAGGTGGGTGACGAGAGGGCAACCTTACCTGGCTTGATCTGGGTGCTGTGGACTTGGTGACAGGTGACTGAGCTGCATGCTGGGACAGGGGCAGAAAGTTGCTGGCGGCGCACTGTGTGGGTGAGACTCTGGTGCCCAGGCCTGAGGCGACCCCTAGCAGAAGCGACTTGTACATGTTGGCTGCCTGCACAAACAGGGGCCCAGCTCATAATTTTTCTCCCTGATAAGGAAACAGCCAGAGTGAGAGGCTGGCCTGGTGCAGAGACATATGCAGAACACTGCCCACAGAATGCTCTGGAGCCACGGAGGCCCTGGAGCAGTTCCACATGGCATGTCAATGACGGGCGCACCCGTCACCGGGAAGGATCACCCGGGCCTCTCACATGGGCACGTCCCTGGGGACATGCAGGGTGGGAAGAAGTGGTTGCAGGAAATGCCATTTGTTTATGGAGAGACAGACATGCACTCAGGTACAGCTTTGTAAGTGTAGAGAACTTTCTGGAAATTTCGGTAAGAGGCCTGGCCGGGCTGCCAAGCTCAGGGAGGAGGACCAGGCACACCCCCGCACCGCTGTGCACTCTGTTTTGAAAGAACCTGGGCTCTTTTCCAGACGCCAAGGCCCCCCAAGCCTCCAATTGTTCTGAGCCTCCATGTGGCCTCTGCTCTGTCCCTGGGGCCCCCAGAGAACCTGAGACAGGGCAGCTGCTCTGCAGACCCCTGCCCCTTGCTGGCCTGAGGGGCTCAGCAAGGCCAGCTGTGCATCCAAACAATGGGCAGGACAAAGGGCCTTCTGTGCTCCTGCCCGGCAGGACCATCTCTCCAGTTACAGCCCCAGGCTTTCCTGCCCCCGCTGAGCCCCAGGGTAAGGGCTGCTGCCAGGATCACCTGTCACATGCAGGGGAGGTGAGGGTCACCTGAGTGGCCTCAGGCCAGAAAGTCTTCCTCTCAGGGAGACAATTATGATTTCACTCAATGATCCCTTCCGTCCTTCAGGCTTCCCCAGGCCTCACTGACCTGTGACTCATACATGGCCAAGTGGCCAGACCTGGCTGGCACCCTCAGCTCTGCCCTGGTCCTGTGGTTCCTAGTGTCAAAATCATCATAAGGTCTGCAGAAACAGATGGTGGCCACGCTGGTTCCAGCCCCAGCTGCCTCTTGTGAGCACTGAGTAGGGACCCGCTTCAGGCTGTCTGTGGCAACTTCAAGTGGCTTCTTGAGGATACTTCTTAGAGAAGGACCTTGGGGTCAACAGCCCAGCTTCTTGACAAGGGCCGTGCATGTGTGGAGGAGGGTGATGGGCTTTAGAATATCCCAGTCTACTCTCATTAATGTTCCTAGTCCTGAAAAGATTTCTCCTGCCTTTATGGTTCTAATTTGTGGCTTAAATATTCAGTGAGGTGTCCCTAAACTAGCACTTTTATATTGAAATGTCCTTTCTCTGCCTTTGGTTAAACATATTCTGGAAATAAACACAGCCCCCATCTTCCCTGTCTCTTCTTCTTCCTTCCTTCCTTTCTCCTCTCCCTCTCTGTCTGAGTCTGTTTTCTGCTGCTGTAACAGAATGCCTGAGACCGGATTATGTATCATAAACAGAAATGTATTTGGCTTCTGGTTTTGGAGAATGAGAAGTCCAAGGTCAAGGACCCACATCTGGTGAGGACACTGCTGTGTCGTAAGATGGCAGAGGACATCCTGCGGAGAGAGGGAGGAGGGGTAGGTTCGTTCTCATACCAGAAACCTGCTTGAGCTCCTGCCTGAAAAACAGCATCCATTCATTCTGCAGCACGGACCTCATCACCTCCAACCTCGTCACCTCCGAAGGGACCCACTGGGGATCAAGTCCCCAACACATCAGCTCGGGGGACACATTTGAGCCCCCTCCTCTCAATCCCAGCTAGCCAGCCTCCATGAGCCCAGTCTTGTGCACCTCCTGCCTTTCAGACCTGGGGGCACATTCGAGGGTGACACAATGACTGGAACCCGCCCCTTCCCTTAAGCAGCTGCCAGTATTGTAAGGGAGGCAGCTAGGCCATCATCCTGCAGTGGGGGCCCTTGAGGGCTGCAGGGAGTGAAGACAGGTCCATCTCTGCTGCCAGGAGTTTGCCAGGCTCATATCCACACGGGACATGGGAGGGGAAGCATTCTAGCCAGAGTCGGGGCACAGGTAACCGCAGGTCTGGCCCAGGCCAAGTTCACAATCTGTCTGCCATGTGGTCATACCTACAGGGACATGACTGGAGACGTGTCTGGGGCTCAGACAGGATGCTTGGGGACTTGTCATGATAGAGGAGGGCTGGCGAGCCATCCTGGACCCAGAGAGCACTAGAATAGGAGTCCAGAGACACAGTCCAGGCTCTGTCACTGTTGAGAATCTGTGAGTCTTGGAGCCTCTATGATCCTCAGGCTTTTCATCTGTGAAAGCAGAAGTTGTACATCAGTCTTGAGGTGCTTTCTAATGTGAATATCCAGTATGTTTTTCAGGAATGTTCCATCCCTTGCCCTCCTTGGAATGCCCCCAGCTCTGTGCCCTATGAGGGTCTTGACCTGCACACACACCCAGCTCGGAGATAAACCGACCTGATTCTGGATGGGTCTATCCACGGTGAGGGGCCCCTTCTGGCATGTCGGTGCACACAGCCTAACTGATTCCAATTTTACTTTCACAGTCAAGTTTTAATGATGAGAGCCCACTTTTGTGATCAAATATGATGCCGAGGGTTCTGGATGAAGGACCCCATGGATTCCAGATGATGCAGGATGGAAACAATTCACAAAGCTTCAAAACAACCCGCTGATTGAATCCTTTCTGTCACTGTGTGATTCGCCAAGTATCAATTGGGGATTATTAGAGGAAGAATGAGTGTATAAAATGTGGCATTTCTCTGTGAACTCTTAAAAGTTTTGCACAACATATTTTATGTGTGTTTATAGAAAAAGATTCCTAGACCCAAATTGATTAAAAAATCGTGTTGCTATGGAAAGAATTGTGTCCGACTCTCCAGAGCGCAGCGCTTGGCGAGACTTGGAAAGTCAGGATCTCACATAAATAGTTGTGCCAAGTTGTTACGGCAACTGAAATGTGAAAAGTAAACAGGTTTGGGGAAAATAATTTCCCTTGTCAGGGACCATCTGCAGGAGGAAGCCTTAATCCAGGGCTGGTGGACTTGGCAGACGACAAAGGAGTAGAAACGGGTCTCTGTCCCATGGGGCCAGTTCTTTCCTTTCCCTGAACAAGGATTGAGAAGAGGATGATGTGGACTGGGTCATACATGCTGTATGACCTTGGGCCAGTGGCAGGCCCTCGCTGGGCCTCAACTTTCCCATCTGTGGAACAGTGTGGTTGAAGTGAATAATCATGCCGTTTAGTGACGTTTGCTTTGGGGACAGGGATGTGCTTATGGATTTGAGCCTTACAAGCGCCTTCTTAGGTGGAGGTTCTTTACTGGGGAACCTGGGGTCCTAGGGGGAATGGAGGCGGCTGCATAGGACTAAAGACCCTCATGGGTGGGGACAGGGCAGCTGTCACCCAGGCCTGGCTCCAGAGCCCCAGGGTACTCTCCAAACAGGGGCATCTGTAGCTCTGCCTGTCCCTGAGCTCCCGGTTCCCTGTTGGACCCTGGAAGAGGAGTGCCGCCCTGACACCTCGGTCTCTTTGGGACAGAGCCTTGCTGAGGATGCTTCCAATTCCCAGGTGGGGACACAAGGTCCAGGGACAGCGACCCACCCAGGTGCACATCTAGGGTAGTGGAACTCAGATGGGAACCCGGATGGGAATGAGCCTGGAACTCCGGGCTTCCCGTCCCTGGGACATCAAGGAGAGAGCTGGCCCTGGAGACGGCTCTGCAGGGGGAGGTGGGGCTGGGACCCCAGAGCACTATGGAGGCCCCCGGGGCCAGGGGAGCTGGGTGGTCAGAGGTTGCAGACCTCGTGCTGGACGGACCGGGCGCAGGCCAGGAGGGAGAGTCTGGGGACACTGCCCTCGTGCTCTGTCTGGGCGATCGTGACCGTGGACTCCTGGGAGCACAGAGCGTCATGCATGCGCCGTGAGCATGTGCCCTGTGCCCACCAGTGTGCCAGCCTGGTCATGTGAGCGTGCCTGGGGCCTGCCCACTGTGTGTGCATGTGCATGTGCCCGGGACTCCACACGTGCATGGAAGCCACCCCCTTCCGAATGTGGTCGACCTGCCCCATGTCTGTGCAGGGACCTCAGGTCCCCGAGGTTGGAGGAGTGGCTGTCCTGCAGACGAGGCTGGGGCTGGGCAGCCTCTCCTTCCTGGGGTGGCCCCTGTCCTCTGGATCCTCTGGGGAGAAGCTGGGCCCAGTGGGTGCACCCCGCCCGCTCTCCCGTCGACTCAGGTACACCTGTCCCCGGCCGCCGCCCCTGTGCCAGGCTGGCCTCACACACGCCAGCCTCTGCCTCCGTGGGCCTGGTGGAGGGAGGCCCCGAGGCCCACTTGCTGGGCAGAGCGGCTCCTCCAGGTCGAGGCCGTCACCCCAGCTCTGCCTCAGAGGCCGACCTGGCGCCAACGGCCAGGGGCAGGATCCAGGGGCAGGAGGAGGGCGCCGGCCCATCAGAGTCTGTGGACTGTTTCCAAAGAGACAAAACAGGTGTGCATGCACAGCACCCAGCCACCCACACCCGCCCGTTGACCTGTCTTCAGATGCATGTGTACCTGTCTCCACCATCTGTCTGTCCTTCCATCCATTTGTCTGTCCTGTCCATCTGATCTGATCTGTTTGGTGCACATGTGTCTATATCATTTTTGTCCACCCATCCATTCATCTGTCTGTCCCTCTATCTATGCATTCCCTTCCTCTGTCTGTCTGTCTTGTCTCTCAGCATGTGTCCCTCTGGCCTTCCCTACCCCTGTCCATTTTCCATCCTTCCTGTTTGTCTGTCTAGCTCCCTCTATAATCTGCCTACCTACAAACAGAAAAACAGACAGATGCAGCGGGACCAAGAGGCAGAGGCCTGGGCGTGGTCTCCGTAGCCCCAGGGAAGCCGTGTTGGCCAGCGGTTGAGCTTGACCCCCAGAGCTGGCCCTGTCCCGCCCTGCTGGCCTCAGGAAGCCCCTTGCCCTCTTCTGCTCCACAGGGTGTTCTGAGGGTAGTGAGATCCTCCCACAGATCTGGGGCCCTCTCACCACCCTCCAGCTGCCTCACAAGACCAACCTTATCATGAGCTGCTGCCCCAAATTTGTTTTCTCCTTCCCAGTATTCGCCTGGACACACAACCTCTCCAAAGAAAAACTATTTCTCAGCCTCCCTTATATCTAAGTGTGGCCTGGTGACTACATTTCGATCAAGGAGACACGAGCAGCTTCAAGGAAACCTTATAAAAACATGGTTGGTGAATGCCGCCCTTCCTCTTCTTCCTCCTGATCCCCCTTCCTTCTGGCTGGAATTTGAATGTGATGGCTGACACTCAAGCAGCTGTAGTGCACCACGAGGAAAATGCTCCATCTACAGTATAGACTGCCTGTTGCCTCTGGAATCTGGTTGCATGAGTGAGAAATGACCTTCTATTTTATTGAAGTCACTGGCATTTGACTTTTCTTCCAGTCAGTCGTACTCTTAAAGCACAACACAGGGGAAAGTATCTCTCTTATCTGGTCTTCCCTTGTAGAATAATGGCATCCAAGCTGGTCAGATGGTAAACAGGCGGGGAAGTCTACCACTGGTAGGAGGTGGCCACACAGGGAAGGCAGGGGCAGGGCTAGAATTGGCCCCAGCTTTGGAGTCCCATGAGCTTGGGCACCTTCCCTCCCTCTGAGCGCTGGTTCCCTTTCTTGCCAGATGGACAGTCTCCCACCCAAAAGGAGCAACCTGTCCATTTATGTGGCCCAGCACTTCCCAATTGTCCCATACCCACCCGTGTCCTTGGTGCACTCCTCCAGGAGCAAAGGCATGGCCAGATCAGGGCTGGGGACCAGAACCCGTGACCCCATCTGGCCTGTGGTCCGCTCACCTCTAATGTGCTTTTATGTTGTGACAAGGGCCTGGGGGTTGCGACAGGGACTTGTGGCTTATAAAGCTGAAAATATTCACCATAGACCCTGAGAGCAGCCACTTGGCAACCCCTGGAGGGACGTGGAGGGAGGAAGAAGCAGCGGGTTTGAAGCCACTTGGCCTGGAGGAAGTCCTGAATCCAGCTCTGCAGGTGTGGAGCTTGCTCTGAGGCTGCCCCTCTGTACCCAGGGAAGTGCCTCCGCTCAGACTGTGTGGGGGAGCCTGGCGCTGTGGTGCACACCTGCCATTGCAGCCGCTGAGGAGGCTGAGGCAGGAGGATCACAAGTTGGAGGCCAGCCTCAGCAACTTAGCAATGCTCTGGGTCAAAATAAAAAGCTCAGAGGGCTGGGGATATGGCTCAGTGGTCAAGCGCCCTGGGTTGGTACCTGGTACCAAAACAAACAAACAAAGAAAGCAAAACTGGGTGGGCAGCCGGAACAAGGAGCCGCAGACAGGGAAATAAAAGGAGAATCACTCTGGAAAACCGCCCAGCCTGCCTCCTGGCCTGGACCTGCAGCCAGGGCTCTGGATCCCCAAGGGGCTGGTGCAGCCCCACAGGCTGCCCCAGCTTCTGCAGACTCCATTTGGCCTTCACAGTGGAGGCCTGGCCTGCCCCAACCCCCGGGGCTCCTCTGTTATCCCCTGGGGCCACATTCAATTCCACCTGCTCCTCATCGAAAAGAGAAATCTGAGGCCCTGCAGCTCGGAGAGCTGATAACGCTTCCGCAGGTGAAACTGCGGCTTATCACCACCTGGTCACCGCCGTCTCCAAGGACCATTTTCCTTAAAAAAAAAATCATCTGGGATGTGCCAGGAGGTTGGTTGTGATAAACGAAAAAAAAAAAAGAAAAGAAAGAAAGAAAGAAAAAGAGACCGAGAAGAAGACCCTGGGACATGGGAGGGGTGGGAGTCCTGCAGCCTCGCCCAGTCCAGGTGCCAGGAGGAGGGGCCTGGGGCCGGGCAGGTGGGCTCTCTGCATGTGGCCTCGGGGTCCACAAAGCCCGGCTTGTCCAGGTGTTGTCAGGGAGGGTGGTGCACAGGTGCCCTCCATCAGCCTCGCAGGCCTCCCTGTCCAAGCCTCAGCTCCTGGTCTCCATCCCTCTGTCTCCATCTCCCGCCTGCTGCCTCTGGCAGTCATCCCCGCCCCCGCCTGTCCTCCCTGGGGGGTAGGGGTTCCCCACCTGCATCTCTCCCTCCCCTCCCTTCTCCCTGTACCTCCCCAGACACTCAGCTCCCCTGCATCTGCTGCTTGGTAGTTTTTTCCAGCCCGATGTCTGTTCCATGGCTGTCCCCCTCCATGTTGCTCTGACCCCTTCCAAACTCCCAGGGAGTGGGAAGGACCATCCTCAGCCCTGGAACCTCCTGCTCCCCACACCAAGCGCCTGGACTCCAGGGCCACAGGGTGCGCTCTTTCCTCAAAGCCCTTGGTCCTGGCTTGTGCCAGAGGGTCTGAAGATGGCTCAGAGTCTCTGGGCAGCTCATTCCACACCACACCTCCAATACATGGAAAGTGGGACCAAGAGTCCCTGGGAGTGAAGGTGGCTCTAAAGGCTGGGAGGCTGGGAGGGGAGCCTGGGAGCGGAGGCTTCAAGTTGAATCTGACCAGCTTCGCTCAATGTCCATGAGCTCACAGTCCTGCATGGCACACTCGTCCCACATGCCAGTCACTCAGGCAAGGAGGACAGGACTCTACTTAAGAGTCACGCTTGAGCTGGGTGTGGGGATGCACGCCTGTCACCCCAGCAACTGGGGAGGCGGAGGTAGGAAGATCATGAGTTCAAAGCCAGTCTCAGCAACAGTGAGGCCCTAAGCAACTCAGTGAGAGCCTGTCTCAAAATACAAACAAGGCTGGAGTGTGGCTCCGTGCTTGAGTGCCCCTGAGTTCAATCCCTGGTACCCCTCCCCCCACCAAAATAAAAGAGTCAGGCTTGAGACAAACAATGTTTCAAATTCTGATGGTGCCACTTCCTAGCTGGTGACCCTGAGAAAGTCATTCAACATCTTGGAATCTTGGTTCCCTCATCTGCAAATGGAGATAATGACAGCAGCTGCCATGGGGTCCATGCAGTGTTCAGAGTGCTCAAACTAGGAAATGCATTTGGGATGCTGCCTGGCACATTCGAGCCAAACATGCCCATTGACTTTTGTTATTATTATGGGAGAACCACCTTGGGTCGAAGGGAAAGGGTATTTTAATTTGGGTCTAGAGGTAGGTGTAGGGGTTCACTAAGCTGACAGTGAACCCTCCAGGTTGGTGACACAGCATGAGTCAACGTCCTTTCATGGATGAGGATGCAGAATTCCAAAGAGGGGAGGTCAGCCTTGGTAAAATGATAAACCCCAAAGCAGACAGTGTGGCTGGACTATAGGTTGATATCCAGTCACCCCAGTCCTGGGCCAGGACTGCTCGAGCTTCGTGCAAACGCAGCTTTTCCTGCTTCTCTCACTTCCGTCCCATCTGTTTGTTTCCTAACCCATAAGCAAGCACAGGTACGGCACTGCCAACGCCCTGGGCTGGGAGAGACCTGGCATGGCGGGAGCAGCCAGGCCTGGGGAGCCCGCTCTCCAACTGTAGCTTTCCTGGTCCGAGCCACTTGCAGATGCTGGAAGAAATGAGGAGAATGTTCCCGCACCAGCTGACTGCTGTTTAGGCATCTGCAGACCCAGAGTCTCGGCCCCTCACTAGCCTGGGCGGCTGCAAAGCCACACAAGCTTGCGCTGCTGGGGTCAGTCAGTGGCTCGCTCTCTCCTGCTACCTTCTCGCTCTCCCTGTGCAGCAGGAATGGTGGGAACAGCTTCCCCTCTGCCTGCCCTCTGGGCGCTACTCGCCTTTCCATCAGAGAGAGTCTGTGGCATCAGAGACGCCACAGCGTCTGGGTCTGGATGCTGCCTGAGGCCGGCAGCAGGCGAATGCCCAGTGGCTCCCTGGGACCCCCTACCCCACATCAGGCCAGGCGTCTTTGCCCCTGAGTGTGGCTCAGACCTGGGGACTTGCTTCTAAAGAGTGGAAGGTGGTTGAAGGTTCATGACATGGATTCCGAGGTGCGGCTGTGAAGGGCTCCTTGTTCTTGGTCTCCATGATCTCAGCTCCCAGACTCCGAGGACAAGGGACAGAGGGGGCTTCTGCCTGGCAGCCACGTTTCACTGAAACTTCAGATGAACCTGCAGCCCCAGCTGAGGCCGCAAAGGGGCCTTTGGGAGACTCTGTGGCAGGAAGAGACTGGGAGCTCGGAACCCGACCTGCAGGAGCCTGAGATCTGCGCAGCTGCTGCCAGCAGCTGAGCTGCCCTGGGTGGTTTGTTATGCAGCCTGGATCACCAGGACTGTAAACTGCTGGCCGCACATGGACACCTCCAGATCTGCAGCTCCCTGCCATGTTGGGGGATGTCTGTTCCCGCCAGGGCTGCCACCAGAAATTGAGTCACCTTTGCCACTGGATCAAGAGGCGGTCCCCCGAAACAGAGGCTCTCGCCATGTGCGCAAGGAGCCCCAAGTCGCTGGACACCTCGTGGAAGATGCCCAGGTCTGCTGCCCGGGAGCTCAGCTGACGGGTCTTCCCCACCTGACCCCACTCCCTGTGACAGTGTGGTGCCCGAGGCTGGGCACGCGGGGATTTCAGAAAAGCCGTTTGCATGGGGTCTGTGCTTCCCTGGAATCCCTGGGTGCCAGCCGGGGCCAGTCCTGCCACCAAAGTGTGGCTTCTACCAATGTAGGTGCCCCAGGGAGGGAAGCCAAGGTGTATAGGGACACCATGCCAGGAAGTAGGAAGATGGCTGGAGGAGTCCCGGTGCCCTGGGCAGCTAGCCCTGACCCTGCATGTTTGGGTGGTGGTGGAGCAGGGCGGGGGCTGGGGTATGAGTCCTCTGGCTCCTATCCCTTGACGGGGGCTCCTGGGGCACCCACCCCACCACATCCAGCCCGCGCCAGGCATGCTTTGCTAGAGCAGAGCCCTGGGCAGGGCCGCAGGTACTTGTTCTGGATGCCATTGGGGTGCCTGGGATGGGGGGACAGAGGTTCACGAGAAGGGGTACTGTCCACATCGGCACCCCGTGGACAACATAACCAGAACATCCACCTGGGTGTGTCCATCCCTCCTGCAGCTCAGCCCCTGTCAGAGTCCCCAGACCACCTGGGATAGGCATGGGAGGCCACTCTGCAGCACCTAGCCTCTGCCTGGCCCAGGCCTCCACCTGGTCTTGGCCTCCATCTGGCCCTAGCCTCCTTCTAGCCCTGACCTCTGCCTGGCCCTGGCCTCTGCCTGGCCCTGGCCTACACCTGGCCCTGGCCTCAGCCTGGCCCTGGCCTCCTCCTGGCCCTGGCCTCCTCCTGGCCCTGGACTCCTCCTGACCCTGGCCTCTGCCTTGCTCTGGCCTCTGCTTGTCCCTGGCCTCCACACCCTGGGGCTCTCCTGGAGTCCTGCCACCTGTCCCTGTCTGGCCCTCCTCCTCCCCCCTGTCCTGATTGTCTTGGTCCCCTGCCTAATGCCTCTCATGCAGAGTTCCCCCTGGTTCCTGGCAGCTCCTCCAGGATGCCCTCTGGGATGCCCTCAGGCCTGGGCTCCTGAGCTCCCAAGGTCACTGGGCTTCGAGTACCACGGCAGGCACTCCTCGGCTGCTGCTTTCTGGTGCTGGTCTTTGAGAGTATCCCCCTCAGCTCCTGCCCGGGACAAGCTCCTTCCTTCCAGAACCCTCCCCAAGGCACATGGCACAGCGAGGCCAGGGCCCAACAAGTCCTGGTGGAAATGGGCCTGCTCACAGGCCCTGCTGAAGGACAATAGGACTGTCTAGGAGGTCCTGGCTGGACACAGAGCTGCTCCTGCTTGCCCGGCACATGGAGGACTCTGAATGGTCCCAGGGAAGCGCAGAAGAGCCCGGGTCCCCAGCTCTGTCACAGCCTCCCTCTGCCATCTGTTTCCTGCCACAGGCCAACAGGTGGGCCCAGAGGTTCCCCCGCATGTATTCAGTGTGGCACCCTTTTTGTGTCCTCTAGATGGGAAACTCCCGCAATGAGAAGCTTAAAATGACCCCATGGTGTTCTTCTCACACCCGTGACTTGGGCAGGGCCAGCCGCACAGCCTGTCTGCTCACTGGGCGCCAGAGGCTGGGCTTGGAATCATGGGAAGGTTGTTGGCCCACGTCTGGCAGTCAGTGTCAGCCGCCAGCTGGGGCCACATCTGGGCTGTCGCCTGGACAGCCTCCTCCTGAGGCATGGGCTTCCTTACAGCATGGTGGCCTCCTTCCAAGGCCCCACATCCCTAGAGGGAGAGGGAGAGCCAATCGACACAGGGTGCCCTCTGCACACTGGCCTTAAAGGCCATGCAGAATCCCCTTCCTCCACATCCTCCCCACTCCGGCAGGGTCGAGAGGCTGTCCATCATCACAGAGGTAACAGGTTCTGTCTTTACTCAGGAGCAACCTCAGAGTGTGAGGACACACAGCCTCCACTCTGGGAGGAGTGAGATGGGTGTGGGAGGAGTCTTGGACTGAGTGATCAGGGAGGGTCTTCCAAGGAGGCTTGAGGAGCAAGAAGGAGCCAGCAGGGGAAGGGCATTCCAGGCAAAGTTTAGCCTGTGCAAAGGTCCTGAGGTCTGAAGTGACCCTGTGGCTGGAATAGCATGAGTCAGATTGGGGCCCTGTCTCAAAGGCCCCGGTCAGAGTTTGGACTTGAGTCTACAGGTGAGAACAAGATCCAGCTTAAGATCACCTTACTTGACCCCCAATATCTGGCATGGATTTGGGGAAAATGTCCACATGGTACATTTTCAGAACTGTGATCCCTTTCCTCTCTTCCTTTTGGCCTCTCATCCTGACATACCCTCACCTGGGCCCCAATCTCAGGATCCCCCTCCATCTCTCCCAACCCCTGTGGCTCCTCACCCACCCTGCCAGGCCGCCTGCTGTGGTTTCTGACTCTCTTCCGCTGACTGAGAGGCCCCTGTCCCCTCAGCACACGTCACCCATGCGCCCAGCCCACCCATGGCTCCTGGGGCACCCAGTCCATCCAATCTACATACACAAACCCCCAACAGGGCCCGTTGTGGCAACAGTGCCCGCCCCTCATCTATGGCGTTCCTGGGTGTGCCCAGGTCTGTGCCCAGGAGTCACGGAGATATGTTGCCTCGATGACAGTTTAACCAGGTCTTGGGTATCAGGAGCATCACTGCGCATCTGCTCCTGGGGCCACAAAGGAGATGACATCCAGGCTGCACCCTGGGGATGTGACCCACCAGGCGGTTCTGGAGAGAGCAGGGACCGGGGAGGGGCCAGCCAGACCGGGTGGCGTCCAGATGTGGAGGAGAGGAGGCAAGGAGGGGCTACTGCCCACCAGGCTGCCTCTGGGGACACACTCCGGCCTTTGTGCCCCTCCCTTTCTGTGTCCAAGGACGTCTGTCACCTTGAACAGCAGGTCTGTCCCTGTGCGTATGGACTTATGCCTTGAGGGTCCAGCCAGCATGGACAGGGAGCAGACTCTGGTGTCCTGGGAAGAGTCTTCGGTGGGGTTCCCCGAACGCAGGACCTGAGACCCAGATGTGGTGACAGGGTGCATTGGAGGTACCTGCAGGACGCAGGACTGAGCCCAGGGAGGCATCAGAGAGGAGGCCGGTTCCAGAGGAGAGTGGTTGTTGGTCTGAAGGCTGCCCCAGCAACTAGGACCTCCTGAGGAGCGGCGGGAAGGGTCTGAGCCTTGAAATCCCAAGGCGGGAAACGAGGGAATGCACACTGCTGGGGTGCTGGCCACCGCAAGCAGTGTCCTCTAAGGGGTTCTGGGACCCATGGGGGCTGTGGCAGGTAGACCCAGGGACAGCTCCTGCAGCCTGTGTGGGGAGTGGAGGTCAGCCGGGGGTCAGGGTGGGCACTCTGGAGGAGGTCACACAGGGGGTGAAATCTGTAAAATCTGACAGCTGAGGGGGTGGGGGGCATCCAGCAGAGAGCATTCCAGGAAGGGGGAGGGGGGACAGCACATGCAAAGGCCCATGGTCGGGAAGGGGGTGGGGCTCTTTTTTTTTTTTTTGGTACCAGGGATTGAACCCAGGGTGCTTATCCACCAAGCCACATCCCAAGTTCTATTTTATATTTTATTTAGAGACAGGGTCTCACTGAACTGTGTAGGGCCTCACTAAGTTGCTGAGGCTGGCTTTGAACTCGCAATCCTTCTGCCTCAGCCTCCCAAACTGCTGGGATGACAGGCGTGTGCCACCATGCCTAGTGAGGGTGCCATAAGAGTAAAGGGGGGACAGGAACCTGCTGCTTAAGTTTTCCAGGCTGTAGAGGACACTGGGGTTGTCCCCATTACTCTCTGCATCTGCAGGAACAAGTGACATCCCTCGCCAGACCCAGGTCTCATTGTAGCCCCATAGAACCCAGGGCCACACCCTCCAGGGCTGTGAGGAGGAAGAGAGAAGGTCACCTGTGCAATGCTGGCTGGCACAGAGGCTTCTGTGTGGCAGGTGCCCCCAAACCCTTCCTTTCTTCCTCCCCCTGCTCTGTTCCTGCCATTTGACTTCAGAGTCCTGTCTCGCCAAGGCCAAGTACATCTCGAGGGGAAGTGGCCTGTGCCTGCATTATTGATCAATGGCAGTGGGAGAAGAATGGCCACCTGGCCTTGGACTGGAATAGGCCCTTCTCTGCAGGCTGGGACATGAGTACCTGCCCAGCCACACTGCAAACTGGTGAGCACTGTGCACAGGGATGTGCTGCAGACATCAGTGCCCCGCGGCCGTGAGTGCCGAACTCTGTCAAGGCCTTTCCTCTCCCGTGCCAGTTGTGATGCAAAGGGGATGCTCCAGCACCGCCCCTCCCATCATGAGACCCCCACCAAGACCTTGTCTCAAGTTCTTCCTTCATTAGGTCCTGAGACTGAAATCCAGCCAGCGCTGCCAGAGAGGCCCTGGGTGGGGCTCACTGGGTTTGCGCTCAGTGGAGACCCCGGTTAGGAGCCCACTCCTTCACACATCTGCATGGACGAGGTGGAGACACTGTGACCACTAAATGCCAAAGCACCTGGCTAGGATGGTGGCCTGATCTGAGCCGGGCTGCCCTCCTGCCAGACCCTGCTTCTCTGGAGGGCAGAGGAAGGGGAGTCAGAGGTGGCCCTGCTTCCTCTCTGGGTCTCCTCCTCCTTTGTATAAGTTGGTAAGTTGGCCATGGGCCACTGAGGACTTGGCCACTGGAAGTTGGAAGTTCAAAATGGAATTTCTGTGGCACCCAGCACCTAGCACAGCACTTGGTACATAGCAGGCACCAAACAACTGCCTACCAGTGAATGGAGGGATGGAGGGAGGGAGGGATGGAGAGAAGGAGGGGGAGGTGAACAGATGGGGGGATGAATGATGGATGGATGGAGGGATGGATAGAGGGATGGAAGGATGGATGGATTGGTGGGTGGATGGATGATGGCTGATGGATGGATGGATGGGTGGATGGATGGATGGGTGGATGGATGGGTGGAGGGGCAGATGGAAGGATGGGTGGATGGATGATGGATGGGTGGATGGGTGGATGGAAGGATGGGTGGATGGAGGGGTGGGTGGATGGATGGATGGGTGGATGGATGGGTGGATGGAGGACGGGGCTAGATGATGGATGGAGAGATTGATGAAAGAATGAATGAATGGTGAATGGATGGATGGGGATGGATGGATGGAGGGATGAATGGATGAGTGAAATGATGGATGGATGATGGATGGACAGGCAAACAGATGAGTGGGTGGGTAGGTGTATGTGTGTGTGTGTGTGTGTGTGTGTGTGTGTGTGTGTGTGGACAGTGCGTGGATAGGTTGGTGGATGGGTAGGGGGTGTGTGTGTGAGTGGACTACAGGCTTAGCCAGTGGGATGAAGGGATGGATGGATGAGTGCATGGGATGTTAGACGTGGGTTATTTAGAACAATGGTAGATAATGGGCAGATTAAAACAATAAATAGGCGAGAGGGTGAATGGTTAGAAGGGACATCAGATAAACAAGTGAGTGAATGAAAAGGCTGAGGATTTGCTAATGGGAGAGAACTCATGCATCTTCTTTCCAAACCTAGCCAAAGAAACATCTCCAGATCCTGGCAA
The DNA here is from genome assembly GCF_902686445.1 of Sciurus carolinensis. Classification (NCBI taxonomy): domain Eukaryota; kingdom Metazoa; phylum Chordata; class Mammalia; order Rodentia; family Sciuridae; genus Sciurus; species Sciurus carolinensis. The sequence goes on along the minus strand of NW_025920174.1, from coordinate 965,509 downwards.
AACCCTGACAGCTTCCACAGAAGAACAAAGAGGGAATGAGCCTGGGTTCTGCCCCCTTTTCTGCCAAACCATCCCACACCACTGCGCATCAGCTCCTGTCATGCTCCCTACATCGGAGGACACTGGACCCTAACATAGATGTCACAACCACATCCACCCAGGGATCGGGGACAGAGAACCATCTGGCTAGAAGGTCCCCCAAACACTTTAGAATCAAAACTGGAACTAGGAGTCCTCTCAAAAAACAGGTGTTAAACACGCTGGTTCTGGAATGTTCTATACCAACTCAAAAAGATTCTGATCAGAATGTGATGGTGATGCCCTGGCAAACCTGCTCACTTCTGCAGCCATCCATCTACCCACCCACCCACCCTACCTCCATCCATCATTCATCGACTCATCCATCCACCTATCCACCCTCCATCCATCTACCCACCCATCATCTATCCATCCACCCATCCATCTATCCACTCATCCATCACCCATTCATCTATCCATCCATTCATAATCCATCTGTCATCCATCCATCTGTCAATCTCTCCATCCATCCTTCTCACATGCCCATGTTCCTGTTTACCCATCCACCTACACAGTGGTCCTTGACTGTGTCTTAATCAGTCCTGACCTGGCCCTTAGTAGGTGCACTGACAATTTTGAGCATCAGATGATGCAGGTGACCAGACTAAGAAAGAGGAAGGAACAGAAAGGATATATACGAGGGTGGCAGGGACAGCCAGGCAGGGCCGAGTCAAGAGTGGGGCCTATGCCACCAGGCAGGGATGAGCACGAGAGCCTGAGACCAGGCGCATCCAGACCCCAACCCCACCACAGAGCCAAGTGAGCTCAGAAGGCCCTGCCCCCAGAGGTCAGTGTCTTCCCCTGTGGAGTAGAGAGAACTCTATCTGCCCTCAAAAGTTTTGTGCAGTATTATTAGAAAGTGCATTAGTTCATGTCCTGGACAGGAGTTTCCTATGGTCTCTGTAACAAATCCTGCAACCCTACTGCTCAAAACAACAAGGACTTATTCTCTTACAGTTCTGGAAGTCAGAGATCTGATGTGGGTCTTGCAGGCTGAAACTGAGCTTTCAGCAGACCTGTTGTGTTTGTGTGTTTTCTATTACTGTAACAAAATACATGGATACTTTATTTTTTTAAAAAGTGTTCATTTAACTCATAGTTTTGGAGGTGGAAAACAAACAGCATGGCACCAGCTCTGTTCAGCTCTTTGAGGACATCCCAAATGGCATCCTGATGGGACAATGTGAAAGAAGCAGAAACCACATGGTGAGAAAGGAAGCCAGAGCTGCCAGGGAAGGCCAAGCTGGTCTTTTTTTTTTTTTTTTTTTTTTTTGCACTACTGGGGATTGAACCCAGGGCCTTATGCTTATGAGGCAAGCACTCTACCAGCTGAACTATATCCCCAGCCCCAAGCTGGTCTTTAAAACACCTGCTGCAAGAACACAACTGGAGTCCCAGGAGAACCCATCCACGCTTTGCAAGGGCAGGGCCCCCAGTGATCTCCCGTGAGGTGCCAACCCTTAAAGGTGCCACTGCCTTTAACATGCCACCCCAAGGGCCAAGCTTCCAGCACCGGGACCTTGAGGGACACGTAAGCCATACCCAGCAGTTGCGTTCCATCAGATCCTCCATAAGAAAGAGCCCCTCCTGTCTTTTCCCACTTCTGGAGACCACCAGCATCCGTTGGCTCAGGGCCCTTCCTCCACCTTCAGTTCCCAGCCCCACATCCGACATGGATCTCTCCTCTCTCACCTGGCCTCACTCACCTTCTTCTTGGGCCCTTATGATAATGGGAAGAACCCCGGATGACCCAGACCCATCTCCTCTCGAGACCCTGGACTGTCACATCTGCAAAGCCCCTTCTGCCCTCATGGTTGCTGGGGGCAGGAAAGGACCTTCTGGGGAGCATCATTTTCCAAGCATGTCCTCTGGGAAGATGTCAAGATTAGGCTGAGAGGTGGGATCAGGGGGACCGTGGGCTGTGGGCATGGACGCTGTTCTGACCTCCACACTGGAGAGGAGAGGGGAGGAGGGCCTCAGGTGGCCACGAGAGTCTACGGGAGATGCAGCCAGGCCAGTGGGGTCCCTTGAACCAGTGGCCAGTGGAGCAGTGGCTTCCTGCTGAGTCTCCCTTCACCTCCCAGGAGGGTCCAGTTCAGGCTGGAAGTGACTCTCGAGGGGCTGGCCTCTGTGCTGACATGGCAGTGGTGCAGAGCAGAGCAGCTGGGACCAGCAGCTAGTCACACTCCTGTGGCAGGAGCCTGGGAGCAGGGTGCTCATGGCAGAGGTTCCTAGCACAGGTTCTGGCCTGAGATGACATAGGAAGATGGTGGCCCTGGGTCCTGGGGAAGCTAGGCAGGGGAAGGGGCTGTGGTCCCAGGGGGAGGCCCAGCCTCGAACTCCTGGGAGTAGGGGATGCCCCACCCAAGGGAGCACCAAGGACACCTCAGAATTTCTTCTGGGTCTGTGAGGGAAGCTCACCAGCTCATTCTCAACGTAAAGAAATATATGTTGGGGTCCACATCCTCTGCCACTTACTTAGTGGCCATTTGTGAAGAAAACATCTTACACCTGCAGTCTTGTACAATGGTCTCAATTAGAATTTTCCATTCTAAACCTGGGCTGGATGATATGATTCTCTCTCTCTCTTTTTCATTCTTGTTACATTATCCCCGGGATATGAATATCCTTCAAAGACATGAAGTCAGACTAATAGGATGTCCACCTGTAAGGACAAATATCTGCACACATTTGTTCCAGAATGATCTCTGAATCTGAGAACAAGGCAGGCAGCCAGCTGGCAATCAGGCCCTTACTCTACACTGTTACTCTTTACAAACATTGCTATTTGATCACAGGACAATGTCTGGTGGGCTGGACCTTATCCCAACATAGGGTGGTCGTATCATTGACAATGAACAGTGGGACACCTTCAAGAATGCCAAGGGACATGGCTAATAAGTATCTCTGAATCAGTTATAAACAGAGATGACTGAGAGGAGCAACTGCTTGGACATTCCACATCAACATCTATTCCACACCGTGTTACGGGCAACCATTACCAATCGCCCACAGATGGGCACACGAGAGCCACAGGATTTGCCTCCCAGGTGTGGCCCGGTGTGACTGTGAGGGACGATGTGCCCTCCAAGGACACGTGGCTCAGGCCACCTCTTCTTTTGGGATGGAGTTCTGCTGGAATTGCCCCGAGGAGTGCGGGGGCCACCCAGCCCTGCAAGGAGTGACCAGCCCTTGGTTCTGCATTCTGAGATTCCATGACGGATGTTTCCTGAGGAGGTCTGCGGGCCTTGTGTCTCACAGGACATCCTCAGGAGGGGACTGTGCACAACTCTGTCCCTGAACCCTGACCTTGGCGGTCCTCGCTGGTCCCTTGAAGGACAGGCAGGCGCTCCTCACCACGCCATGGGGGACAAGCTTGGGTGGAGTGATTTCCAGAAGGGCTCCCACTCAGGGTGGCAGGCATCCTGCATTTGGCCTCACATTCTGACCCTGTTGCGGTCATTGTGGTTACAGGGAGCTGGGGGCTGCGGGGCTCCCCAGACTCTGATCCCTCTCATCTGAGGATTCCCGGGCATGCCCACAGGTCACAATGAAGGGGGAGCAACAGACTTCCATTGCATGGAAGTGACCTTGGTGGACAGTCTCCACCTCCTCAATCCACAGTTGGACAAACCAAGACTCAGAGGGCTCCTCCTTGCTGGAGGTCACTGAACCAACTCGAGCCCTGATCTCCAGACTCCTGCCTCCTTCTTCTCTTTAACCCTATCTGAACCATCTGGGAAATGGGTACAAAGAAAGACTTGTTTTCTGAGTCAAGATAGCTTTCTGTGTCTGGTAGAAGGTGCTAAGGGGCTGGAATAAAGACTCAAAAGCCCGATACTAGCATGAAGGGACCAAAATGAACATTTATCCATCTCCTACTGTATGCCAGGGTGGTTCTACACTGACTTAATACAAATGCCTCATTTGGGTACTGGGGATGGAATGCAGGGGCACTCGACCACTGAGCCACCTCTCCAGCCCTATTTTGTAGTTTATTCAGAGACAGGTCTCACTGAGTTGCTTAGGGTCTCGCTTTTGCTAAGGCTGGCTTTGAACTCACGATCCTCCTGCCTCAGCCTCCCGAAAAACTGGGATGACAGGCTTGTGCCATTGCACCGGGCCCAAACTGCTTCTTATATTCCCCAACTCCTACAAGGCGGGACCTCTGCCCATTGCACAGATGGGGAACACACTCAGAGGGCACCAGATTTCCTGCAGCAGACCAGGGCAGCAGGGTGTAAACCTGGGCCTGGCCGGGGGCGGGACTGTGTGCCATCACCTGCAGCTTCCTGGAGCTGCTCAGTAGGAGCTGCTCCCATTTAGCCTTTTCCCAAAGCCCGCTGAGTCTCCAGTTGAGATGCCTTATAAATATGTAGGACACAGAAGAAGGAGTGCATCAGGGGCTGGGGACAGAGGTGGCAATTCATGAGCCTGCCTGACATCCCTGGTCTCTGCTGTGTCCTGAGCACGGCCACATTACTGAGCTGATTCTCATGGAGACAATCATTTTACAGATGGGGAAACTGAGGTGCAGAAAGCGGGGGCCACAGAGCAAGGAGAGGGCCAAACTGGGACTCAGCCTCCCTCCCACACTGGTGTTCTTCCTGGTTCACCTCGGTGGGGACAAGGCCTAGGTAAGGACAAAACCTCAGTGAGGACAAGCCTGGGCCACTCCCAGGTTCCCCAGGGCCAGTAAAGAACAATGCACACCCCGTTCCTGGCTCGACCCTGGTCGGCCTCTGGGTGGGCCACCATGGAAGACAGCTGGAGAGGGATGTGGTTTCCAGACTGATGAGCACCATTATCGCCCCTTCAAAGTGCTGATCATCGTGCAGGTGCGGAGCAGGCCTGGGAGATGGATGGCGCCTTCTGCCTCCCCTGCCACACCCAGGCCTGTCCACGAGGGGCCTGGGGCAGCCGGATGCCCTCAGAGGTTACCCTTGCTTCCGGTGCCACATCTGGACTGGGGCATGCTGACCCCACTCAGGCTTTCTCCCCTCTGCCCATGGGAGCTCAGTGGACAGCAGGCTCAGTGGACAGCAGGCACCAGCTTGGAGCCACTGCCTGTCCTGCCAGTCAGACCAGGGCCTGGCATTTAAATAAAGCCATGTGACCAAGAAATCCTAGTAACAAGATCGACCTGGACGGTGAGCCTGGAGCGCTCGGCCAGCCATCAAGATCCAGGTCAGGAAAGAGTCAAGCAAGCTCTGGTCACCCCCATCCCCAGGTGACTGAGGACAGAAGGGAGGAAACCTGGGAGTGGAGTGCAGGACCCAAAGTGGGTGGCAGGACTTCCCAGCTCCAGGCTGCCACCCTTGTCCAGATGTCCCTTGGGCAAGTCATTTCCCCGGTCTGCAGAGGGGAGGGCAGGGACAGGTGTGATGTCCTTTGAAATGCCAGCAGGGCATGGTGGTGTGGGGTGCTCTGAGCTCAAGGCTGACCAGAGCAGCACAGCAGGGACCCCCTCCTGGTGCGTGAGTGCCCTGGGGCTTCCTCTTGCCCTGCAGACCTTCCTCCTGTGGTCTTCTGTGGGGTGTCCCTCTATGGTTATCAGGGGAGGCCCAGGGAGGCTGGGCGGAGAGGCTCAGGGAGACGATTATCCATTCTACAGGCTGCAGCTCAGAGCCCTGAGGACCAAGGGACAATCCTGAACTCTGGGAGACAGACTGAGCTCAGTACTACTCTTGTGCAGGGAAAATTCCTCCCCCGGCAGATACCTTTCCTGATCAGGTGAGGCTTAGTACCAGGCCTCACCTGGCGGACAGCTCAGAGCCCTGTGGAACAAGGTGTGGTTCTTGCCTCTCATGGTCCTGGAGCATCCTGAATGCAGGGAGATCACCAGTGGGACCTCACCCCAACTTAGCAAATCCCAGATCTGTCACAAAAGGAAGTTAAAATGACCTCCGCTGTTGTGGCCACCATCACCCCCACCTGTTATGGAACTCTCAGTACTGAGAACTTTCCATGAAATTTCCAACCTACTGACTTTTTACAACCACTCTAAGAGTTGGGTCCTATTCTAATCTCTGCCCTTTGAGATGAGGAAATGGAGACTCAGAGAGGCTAATCCACTTGGCCAAGGTCACACAGCAAGTCGGTTGCTGTGCTGAGATGTAGACTTGCACCTGTCTGGCTTCGAAGCTCACTGGATATACTATACATGTAGTTTTTTAATCCCTCTTTCCCCCTGCCCTCTGGGAAAGGGGAGACTTCCTCACCCCCTGCCCTACTAGCTCTCTCCACCCCCTACCCATTTTTCCCAAGATACCTTCTTGGATAGCAGTGGGCAGGGAGAAAATAGAGCCTGCTACTTGGTAACTGTATGGATATTTATGTGCATATAAACACCACACATGCCTTCTGCATGATTTGGAGCTAAATGCAGTGTTACTTAATTAATGCACATGTAACACTCAAGAATATTACGCCTATTAGAACTAGTGGACAATTAATACTCCCAGACAGTCGACATGTCCCATAGGTACAGGCTTGGAATCGTTTCTGCACAGAGCCGACTGCCCCAGGAAAATGCCCTCACCTACAGCCTGTCCACCACCCACCTCCTTGTGTGGGGCTTATTTCTTCTTTTAAACCTTTGCTATATTTAATCCCAATACCTCTTCTCTATTTAATCTGGCAATTTGGCATCCTTGCTTAGGAAAAGTATTTTACATAAAATGCTGTATTATACATCAGATGATGTAAAAAACATTTCTGTTTTGGTGGTGTTGTGCACAAAAGAACTCTCTAAACTCCATGCAGCTGGGACTGCTGGGTCATGAAACATTTTAAATTTCTTGCTTCTTCTCAGATTTCTTGTTTTAATGCTCATAAATGAAAGAAAAGTCACCTCTTCTAGGAAGTTTCCCTGGATTGCTCCAGCCTGTTCTAATGCTTTTCTCTGTGGATTGGCTCCCGGAGGGGCTAGTTGGCCCCCCAGCCCTTATAGATGAGAGAAAAAAATCTGGAGATTTTTTCTAAACCTGCTCTGCTCTTTGGAGTTGCCAAGGATGAAATAAGATTTGGGTGTCGTGCAAACCTGCAGCTGAGTCTCCGCTGCACATCCATCTTTCCATCTGTCAAATGGCCACGTGACTTCTTTAGTGATGGCTTGTCCATCCTCACGTGCCAAGGCACCTGGCTTGTGCAGGGTCCTGTGGTAAATGACACAGCACCCAGAATAGTCAATAAATTAGGCACTTCCTACCATTGCAGAAATAGTTGTTGAGCTCCTACTATCTATGGTGATGACTAAGATAGGCGCCGACCCTGCTTCCGCAGGCTTCCACTCTAACTAGGCTGATGGTGATAAACACACAGGAAGATGGAGGATCCTGGCTTTTGCTTCCTATTAGGAAAGAAGTGTCTTGTCGACAGGGTGGTGATGGGTGGGTGCTTTCCTAGGGCCTTCCTGAGGAGGTGCCGTAGGAGCAGGGACATGAACACAGGGCACAGTGGACCTCAGGGAGGAGGAGGCTGACCCTCCCAGGGTCGGTGCCCCGCCCCTCACCACCTGTCCATCACCATCTCGCAAGCCCACTGGGGGGCTGCAGGAGAGTGTTCCAAAGTGGGACAGGAGGACCGCTGGGAACAGACGTCCCTGCCCGAGGGAAAGAAGTTCTCAGCCAATGATGGACCAGTGCCGGGTATCAATGCCTGGCTCCCTCACTGGCTCCCGTGTGATGACTTTGAAAGGCCTGTTCTGCAGGGTCCCCTGCTTGCCTGAGCCCAAACCTGCCATTTAGTGCAGCCATACTTCACTGCTGACCCTCCGAGAACCCTTCCTTTGTCCCTGATCCTGCTTCCTGGACTCCATCCCAGATCAGCAGGTCCAGGGGTGCTTATCTGGGGCTCAGCTGCTGGCCCAGCAGGTTAACGAGTGGTGGATCTCCCTGGTCCCCTGACTAGGGTTCCCTGAGGTTCCCCCAGACCCCTCCCCAAGCCCCCAGTGACCCTGGACCCTATGTCCTCAGGCTAGGGGGACGAGCAGGGTCCCCAGGGCTGCCCTTCAGATCCACCCCCACCACTGTTTCCAAAAGGGATTAAATAAATACGTCCAGCGGGAGGGGAAGCCAACCTTCACTGTCCACTGGTGGGAAATTAAAAAATGATCCTTTCTGCTGCTGTGAACCGGAAAAAGCCTTGCAGATCATGGGGCAAGTGGGCGGCTGCAGTGATTGGCAGCTCCTGGCAGCCCTAAATCAAAGGAGCTGATGAAATTTCTAATAGCAGGAGTGCAAGTTCCCCTCTTGAAAGGCAGCTCATTCCAGCCTTGTGCCAAGGATATTAAGCCCAGTGATATTAGGACCAGTGGCTGTGGCCAGGCTAGACCCAGGCCAGAAGCCAACTGGGCCGGGGAGATGCAGTTCTTTCCCCAGCTGCAGTCCTGGCTGTTCTTGAAATGGTCCCGGGTTGAGCTCTGGGACATGCCTAGTCTGGACTTGATGGGTGTGAGTATGTGACATGGGGCCATAGATTGCCACAGCAGAGGTTTTTTCATTTTTTTTCCCCAGTTGGGCAAAACAAGGCTCAGAGGTGTTAAGTGCTCTGCTGAAGGTTGCACAGCAGGGACACAGTCTCTTTGTATGAGCAGACAGGGAAGGGATTCAGTCAGGTCTGATTCCATGTCTCACAGTTCTAAAAGGGATTCAAACCTTGCCACACAGGTCCTGGAGCCATTTCTCAGTGTGACCAGGCCCTGCCTCTCTGTTCTGCTTCCTAGGCCACTCCTCAAAGAAATGAGCCAGCTCTGCATTTTTCCAGATGCCCACAGGCCATGGAAGAGAGGAGACATGTCCACAAACAACCCTCAGGAACCTGACATATCATCCCAAAGTCAGCTGAATGCTGAGCTTTTGAACTTGAACACCAGAATTCCTGAGATCCACTTGTTTCTACCACACTGACTGTGTGATCTTGGGTGAGTTACCTATCTTCCCTACCTTCAGCTTCCTCACCTATAGAATAGAAATAAAAAGAGCACCTGCCTCCTAGTGTCAATGTGAGGATCAAAGAAAATGATTCATGTTGAGGACACAGCACATATTGGGCCCATAGAATGCAGGCTGCCCTTTCTTACTGGCAAACCAGTCTCCCCTGCTTCCTTTCTTCCATCTGTACATCCATCTTTCCATCCATCCATTCACCCATCCACCCATCCATCCATCCATCCACCCACCCATCCACCCACCAATTCAACCATTCCCCCACCCACCCAACCACCCATCCACCCACCCATTCACCCACCCACCCATCCATCCATCCATCCATCCATCCACCCACCCATTCACCCACCCATTGATCCATCCATCCATCCATCCACCCATCCACCCACCCATCCACCCAACCATCTTTCCTTCCATCTACCCATCCACTCATCCACACACCCATCCATCCACTCACCCACCCACCCATCCACCCATCCATCCACCATCCATCCACCCATCCACCCATCCATCCCCCCATCCACCCATCCACTCATCCATCTACCCATCCACCCACCCACCCATCCACCCATCCATTCACCATCCATCCACCCATCCACCCACCCATCCCATTCATCCATTCATCCATTCATGCAGCCACATTTCCAATCATCTTTTCATCCATCTGTCCATCCATCCACCTATCCATGAATTTTTTGCTGTGGCCACAGGGTCTGGCACAGGGTCAGTAACTCGATATTTAATTTCCTATAATCAGAAGTGTGACTATTGTGCTGAGTCTCTGGGTACTGGGAACCTGGCTGGTACAGGTCTCTCCCAGAATCTATTGTCTCAAAGGCCTCAGGAAAATAGTGAATGGGGCTTCACAGAAATAGCAGGTGTCAAAAAAGGACCATAGATGGGGGATTTGAGGCTACATGAGTGACATCTGGTATTCCTGCTTCAGGAAGGACCTCCCTGAGGCAGGGTTCTCCACCCAGGGAAGCAGAGGCTGTTTAGGCCAAGGGGATCTGGGAGGGCAGAGGCCCTGAAGCAGAGGGGTTAGTGAGGGTGGGTCCTGGAGCCCCCTGTGGCCCAGGTGCTAGGGCGGGTCAGGACACTAGGGAGATATGAGAGGAAGTGCTTGAGGTCCCATTTTGCAGATGAGCAAACTGAGCCCAGAGATAACCCCACAAGCAGAGCCAGGGTGGAGCTGGGGTGCTGCCTTCTAGTCCAGGGTCTTCCTAGTGGGAGATGGTGCAGCTGGAGCTGAGTGGCAGGTGTGTCTTACCTCAGAGGGTTCCTCTACGGTGCCACAACGAGGTCTGGTGATGTGGAAGAAGCCGAGACTGGTGGGTTCATTTGCAGCTGGAGGCAAGGAGCTGGATTTGAACCCAGGGCCAGGTGCTGGCGCCTGGGCAGGGGGTTGGGCTAGCCCGCTGGGATGCAAGTTGGACTTGGGATGAAGTGAGAGTCAGGAGCCAGCCAGCTAGGTCCTCCAGGCCCATTTGAGTGCCCTCAGCCCTGCCTGCACCTCCGAGGACAGATGCTTGGCTCTTTCTTCCTGTCCCTGTTGTCTCTGGACTCTGGTTCTATTCCAGAATGGGACCACGTGGGCCTTTTGTGCAAACTGCAAAGCCCCTTTCTTTGTGATCTGATTGCTTTTTCTGCTTTGGAATCCAAAAATCTGACAGGAAACTTGGTGCCTGCCTGGGGTTGGAGGAGTTCCTTTTGCTCTCCTTGTGGAAGCCATTAGGGGCTGTGGCCGGGTCGGCTGGCATGTGCATCTCAGCTGGCTCCCTTTCCACACCCGCCCGCAAAAGTGTGTCCAGCTGTCAGCCCAGAGCCCGACCTGATGTAATGCAAACCTGGCCTCTGGGAGGAGGGCTGCTGCCTTGGGGCGCCCTCGCCAACCAGCTCTGTGGCCAGGGCAGGGCCTGCCGCCCTGGGTGGGCTCCTGGGGCTCAGGCAGAGGGGGCCTGGGCAGGCAGCAGAGGGGCTTCCTACAGGCCTTGCCTCTGGGGACTGGCAGGTGTGAGGCAGGTTTACCGAGCTGCCCTGGGGGGCGTGGAGAAGAGGGCACCTGAGGTGGGAATGTGGGGTGCCGGGAGGGTGCAGGAAAGGTACAGGGGAGAAGGGGGTGAGGAATGGAGAAAGGCAGAAAAGGAGGGTGGAGGGGAGGGGGAGGGAGTTGAAGGAGGAGAGGGAGGGAGAGGGGGGAAAATGTTTTTTTTTAACAGAGAGAGCAGAAGAGAAGAGAAAGGGGGAAGGAGACACCTGGATGGATCCTGAAATGATTTTCTGGAAGTCTGATGGAGGCAGCCGGGATCCTCCCTCAGGCAAGTGGCTAGAAACCTTTCCCGGCCATGTGACCTTGGGCAGGTCCAGGCTCTGCTGGTCCTGGTCGGTCTCCCTGTCTGTCTGGAGCCTGCTGGAGGGTGGCACCCAGAAGTCCTCTCCAGGGAACACTGGGGGGTGGGAGCCCGGCAGCTGGCGAGGACCCTGTGCCTAGGGATCGAGGTGCATGGCTGGTCTCGGTGGATCTGGACGATCTTGTGTCCTGGCCCCGCGAGGGTCTCGCTAGTGCCCTGGGCAGGTGCTGGGCTTCCCTGTGCTGGTGGTCGCGGTGTCTAGCAGCTGGGTCTGGCCGCCTCTGAGGACCAAGGGTGGTGTGTGTCCACACAAGCCTGGGAGTCACCCCTCTCCTGGGAGACTGTCCCAGGAGTCTGGCTGACCATCCCTGCTGGAGAGTTCCTCCAGGGTTTCAGGTCACCAGTGACTCTGGTTGATGCCCCTGGACCAGGGGACAGTGAGGCAGTGGGAGGGACAGATCCCTGTGGCCACCCCAGCTTCTTCTGGGCCCTGACCTGGACGTGGCCACAGCCCAGGCTGCCCCACAGCTGTCAGGACCCTGGGCTGAGAGGGAGGCCTTGACCCCACCCCTGCTGTCCCTCTGCAGGGTCCTGCTGGGACTGCCTCTGGCTGTGAGCTCTGGAAGAGCAGGGTCACACCTGATGGCTCATCTTGTCACCAGCACCCAATACACAGCGGGTGACAACAGCCAGTACCTTCCTGCTGTCCACTCCTCTCTCCCCTGAGAACCCAGGATGTCCATGTCCACGTGGCCCTGCAGATGGAGGACGCTGTCTCCTCCAGCCATGGGCCTCAGTGGCTCCGCCTGTAGGGGGTCCCGAGTGTGTGTGGCTCTGCCATCATGGTGGCATAACACAGCCAGCATGGTGGCCCAGGAGGAGGACCCCTTGGGGGTCAGTGGGGCTTCTTCCAGCCACTCAGGAGCGCTGGGCTCAGAGCCCTGAGCTCGGACGGTCCACTGATTCAACAGCACATGGGGCAGCCTCAGGCTCCCCGCCGCTGACCCGGGAAGCCCAGCTACTGTCCCGTGTTGGCTCCCTCTAACCTTCGCTCAGCCACAGGAGCAGGTCATGTCCTCACTGGCCTCAGCAGTGGCCCTGCCTCTCCCCCACTCACCGTGGGCAGAAGTCACAGTGGGGAGGGTCCTGCCTGGTCACAGGGTGAGCTTCCTCTGTGGTCGCAGCCTGGCCCCAGGACACGATCAGGACAACTGCTGGGATGAACCAGAGCCTGAGGGTCACGGAGGCAGAAGATGGTGGAAGCCAGGGAGGGAAAATCTGAGTCCGCCCCGCCCCAGGTCACCTCCTGTCTGCACCCAGGTCCTCAGACTAGGTGACCTCTTGGTCACTGAACGTCCCCTGCACAGTGGGAACAGGCAGGCTCAGTGGGATTTTGAACCAGTCCTATGTGTCCCCAGGGATCCACAGGCTTCCCCTGGAGGTCAAAGCTCAACATTCCAACCAAATATTCTCTCGGTTCTAGGAAAAGGTGAATTATGTCCTGCAGATAAGATCATATTCCCTGGCTGCTGGACCCTGTCCAAGGGCAGCTGGCAACTTCCTGCAGATGGTGTCCCTTGCAGTCACTCATGAAGGAGGGTTACAGAAACCACCAAGTGGGAAGAGGCAGGGAAGAGCATCTTTGGCTGTGGGAACAGAATATGCAGAAGTGCAGAGTCATAAAACAGAATGGCGTTGACCCAGTGGTAGTTCCCTGGTCTGGAGTGAGGGATCCTTAAGGGAGACAGTAGGATCATCGGTTTGGGGAAGGAAGCCCAACTGGAGTGTGTTTCTGGCTGGTGGTGATTCATTTTAAACAGATTCAGTTTTAGAAATTGTGTTTGTCCTAGGATCTGGTTGGATAATTCACTGGCCACCACCGGTGAGTTCTAAACTAGTCTGGAATTGGGTAGACTGGTTCAGAAGCTGGTGTCCATGGCAATAATCCAAGCCTGAGAACCTGGTGGGCAGGGAGGAGGAGTCCAAGTTCAGAGATGTAGAGGAATAGAATTTACAGCACAGCATCTGGTAACCCATGGGAAGAGTGATGGAGAGGGAGACACTGAGTGCAAGGGCCAGACTTCTGTCTTAGGGACATTCAGGGAGATGGAATTTCAATGGGAACATCAGGGATGAATGAAGTGGGTTTAACTGGGCACAAGTCAGGGTTGAGGAATTGGCAAGTGTATCAGTCACCAATGACCATAGTAATGCTATGTAACAAAACAGCCCAAAAAACCACAATGGATTTGGGTGATCATCTGTTTAGCTCATGTGTCCATGGGTTTGATTGCTCTGGACTGGGCTGGGCTGATCCAGGCTGGCTTCACCTGGCATGACTGGGACCACTCAGCTGGGTTCCATATATCTCATCCTCCAACCAGCTAGCCCTTGTGTGTCCTTGAGGCATAGCAGGTGCATAAAGCCAGAGCAAGTCAATCAGAAAATCCCTTTTAAATCCTGTTTGTGTCACGTTTGCTAGCATCACAATGGTCAAAGCCAGGGGCAGGGGCAGGGACACTGGGGGCACCTGATCAAGGTTGTGGATGTGGGAAGCAGGGCCTGTGAGAGTTTCAGAGCCATAGGAAGCACTGCAGATTTAGGGCTGTGGACCATGGACCTCCCTGAAGCCTTGGATGGGAGGTCACAGACCACCAGGGCAGGGCTCTGACTAACGGGACCCAGACACCTGGGAGACCCTGTCCTTCCATTACTCCCAACCATCCTTTGCCATGGGAGAGAACTCTGAGCTCCCGGGGCTGGTGGATCCCTGCCTGGCATGCACATAGTAGGTGCTCAGCTAAAAATGGTTTTGGGAACACAGCTTGGGGTTAACCCCTTGTGGACCATCACACAGACCTGGCCCCAGGGTGGCCGTGGGTGGCTGTGGAGCCTGGCATAGCCCCTCTGCTTCCACCAAAACAAAATGGTGTCATGTTTTCATTCCAGAACAGCGTTCTGGAGCCTTCTGGTACCAGTTTCCCTTCTCCCACAGAGCAGGAAGAGGAAGGGATGGTCCAATTTTTGCACAGAGCTTGGAGATGCCACAAACCCAGGGTCCGCGCCTGGCTGGTGAGAGGCATGGCTGGGGGCCCAGGCCAAGTCCAGCTAGGACAACTCTTCCCATGCAGCCAGCCATGCCCAGGGCAGCTGTTTTTTGTTGTGCAGTTTGAATCTGAGGTTGGGCCAGACAGAGCATCCCCAGACAGTGCCTGTGTGATGGTCCCCCAAGGAGCAACCCAGGTCTTCTGCTCAGCTGGGAGGATTCCTTTAGAGGGTTTTTTTTTTTTTTTAACAAGAAACAGCAGGAAAATATCTCTCCTGCCGTTTCTTGGATTTCCTTCACAGTTTCTTTTGTTCTATATTTAATTTTTTGGTTTTCAATGCAGTCCAGGGGAGCTAGGGAGTTGGCTGAGGGTTATTGATTTATTATTTATGGCAAATCGTACATCGCTTTGCTTCTTCTATCCTTCTCCTCCCCAGCGTCAGCATCAGAGGGTGGGGGGTCCGGCCACATTCCTCCTGCTCATCTCTACCTTTGCAGCCGGTGGGGGTGGCCCTGAAGGTGGCCCCTTGGAGAAGAGGAAGGAGCTGGTGTGACGTCTCCTTGGGGAAGGGTGTGGCCCCCAGGGACACTGAGGGTGTCACCAGGTTGCTCAATGGCCCGTGGCTCAGTGGTCCCACTCTGCGTTTTCTGGCTGCTTCGGCTCTCACCTCCTGCTGGAGGTGAAGTTTGCTTTGAGAAGCGACTTGGGCCCCCGGTTCCAGTCCTCTCTCCCTATGAAGCAGCCACAGCCAGAGAAATCCAACAATTCTGAAAATTAGTGTGGATGGGGAACATTGCTATGCCCGGGTGTCCTACAGGTGGCATTTTCTCTGGACCCAGATCCTCAAGGTGGTTTTTCTGGGTTATGCCCATTTTATAAGTGAGAACACTGAGGCCAGTTGGGGACAAGGAACTGGCCCCAGATGCTGCAGGACCCAGCCTGGAGCCCAGGGCAGACTCTCAAGGCTCCTCAAGTCCATCTGCCTCCTCTTGAGGCCCAGCTGCCCGAGGAGGGAGCCGGGGACTCCAGGGTTCACTCTGGTGCTCCCAATACCAGATCTGTGGCCATGAAGCCTGGAGGGCACTGTCTCTCTGACCCACTGTTCCCTGCAGCCATGGCCCTGGGGGCCTGTCACCTGCAGTTGAGGAACATGAGACTTCTGACTCAGGTGGGGCCTTTTCTGGAGCCCTGTGTGAATCTGAGCATCTGAGTGTGCAAGTGTGAGCCCATGAGCGTGTGTGCCAAGGACGTGTGGGGACTGTCACTGCGTGAGAGTGTGTCTACCCCCACATGTTGGGGAAAAGTTCTGGGGACGTGGCTCTTCCTGTTATCTTCTCCTGCTATCTCTGGTTTCTGCAGGTCCCCTCCCCTCTCTGGGCCTCAGTTTTCCCCTGTAGCAGAGAGGTTGAGGGGTGCTGAGTCCCGAGGGTCACCTTGCAGTCCCTGCTGGCCAGGGGAGCCCTGTGCACCCAGGCACAGAGCAGAGGGGCCGTGGTGACTGAGGTCCCCATCTCCCTCTTCCCCAGCTCCTTGAGAACTTCGCTGATCCTGGGCGTGTGGACACACTGCAGAGACTCCTAGAGACAGTGACAGGTGTGCTACCAATTGCTTAGGGCCAGGCCAAAGGAGTCATCAGGGACCACTCCAAGGCATATTGACCCCCAAGCCATGGCCCCCAGGAGGCCAGTCCTGAGGGGGTCTATGGAAAAGTCAGTTTGGGAAGCGCTGCATGTTTTTCTGTAGATGATCAATGCATGTAATAAGCAGTAAAGGCACTGGTAAGTCCTGCAGGAGAGAGATCAGTCTTTAAAAAGTTTCTATATTCTTCTTAATTATTTGTGTATTTATTTATCACAAATATTAAACCCAAGGGCACTTATCCACTGAGCTTTATTTTTAAAAAATCTATTTTTAAATTTTGAGACAGGGTCACCCTAAGTTGCTTAGGGCCTCTCGAGGTTTCTGAGGCTGGCTTTGAACCCACAATTCTCCTGCCTTGGCCTCCTGAGCTGCTGGGATCACATGCATGAGCCACCATATATGGCATATTTTTACATTTTAGAATGAGAAGTTAAGTGTGTCAGTCAGCTTTCTATTACTGTAAGAAGTATTCAAGACAATCAGTCTATAAAGAGGAAAACTTTAGTTTGGCTCAGGTTGTAGGGGTTTGAACCCTTTGTAGTTGGTAGGCCCTATTGGGTCTGTGGCCAGGCAGGTCATAAGGGCAGGAGCTCCTGGAAGAGGATGCTGCGTACCCAGTGGCAGAGAGGAAGCAAAGAAAAAATGAGGAGAGTTCATGGTCCTAATATCCCCTCAAGGCCACACACCAATGACCTAATTTCCTCCCCTAGGCCCTGCCTCTTAAAGGGGCCGCCACCTCCTAATAGTGCCACAGGCTGGGACAAAGTCTTCTTAATCCACCAGCCTTTGGGTTACACTTGTCCATACCACAGCAGTAATAATAAGTTCAAGAGATCCACTGCACTGGATAGTGACCATGGTGGACAACCACAGGCAGTAGTCTCCACTTATCCATGGGGGATGCACCCCAAGACTGCAGAGCAAACTGGGACCACAGAAAGGACCAAGTCCTGAGTGGACTATTTTCTTCTCTCCATACATGTTGCAGACGAGGTTTGATTTACACAGAGATCAACACCGCAATAATAAAGTAGAACAAATGCAATTATACATTGTAATAAGAGTGGTTTATTTCTGGAAATTCCCATTTCCTATCTTTGTGATTGTGGGTAGCTGAAACCATGGGAAACAAAGCTGTGGGCAAGTGGGAGAGAGGGCAACTGCATTGTTGTCTTCTTAGTTTTTTCTTTTTCTTTTCTTTTCTTTTCTTTTTTTTTTTTTTTTTTTTTTTTTTTGGTACTGGGGATGGAACCCAGGGGCACTTAATCACTGAGTCACCTCCCAGCCCTTTTTATTTTGAGATGAGGTCTTGATAAATTGCTGAGGCTGGCCTCCAACTTGTGATCCTCCTTCCTCAGCCTTCTAAGCCACTGGGATTACATGTGCACCACTGTATCAGGATGATGGTATTGTTTTCTTGAAATTCACTAAGAGACTGGGTTTTAAGTGCTCTTCCCAGGAAAAACAGTAGTGCAAATGCTAGTCAGTATGATTTAGTTTCTCCACAACGTAGGCTCATTTCTAAACAGCATGTTGCACAATGATGACCACATACAATATTGATTTGTCCACTAAAAATAATAACGAAATAAAGCGAGAAGGTGAGCTCGTGCACCCTCGGAGTGGCTGCAGGTGTCATGGCTGCAGGGCTTCCCGTGGGGCAGGCCTCTTACCCTCCTGCACTGGGGGAGTGTGGATCCTGTTAGCAGCCAACTCCATATGACTTTTCCCCAGGTGGGAGTAATCGACTGAGACCCTGGTCACTTGCTGTGAGCAAGGCCTCCAGGAACCCTGGGGAGACAGGGCCAGGGCCCCAGGTGTGGTGTGTGAGACCAGGGGGTTCCTGGGCAGCAGGAAAGGACGGGGTGAAGAATGACGGAAGAACCAAAGGCGTTTGGCAAATGGTGCCTCACCCTCAGCTCCTCCCCACACCTCCACAATGACCAGCACTCCACGGTCCTTTGTGCTCTGAGCGCCATTAAAAGTGGCGACCCTGCTTCCTGCCTGTGAGGAATCCTTGGTGGTGAGACACAGAAAACCCAGCTCCAAGTGGCATGAAAACAAACCAAACCAATGAACAACAAGCCAACAAAAGGCCAGAGGAAACCTCACTGGCCTCTATGTATGACTGCAAAGTTGCTATTCCCAGTAAGCTTCAGGTGCAGTTTGATCCAGAGGCTTCCTTCATGAAGGGGGGTGTGGCTTTATCAAGTGTACAGCCTCGTTCTGCACCCTCTGGAAGGCCACAGAACACCCTCTGGCAACTCCTACTTAAAAGAGGAAAAATCATTTCCTATTTTGCAGCATAATCTCCTTTGGTGTCACGGGCCTAACTGGTTCTCACGAGCTCTGCACCAGGGTTTGTATCAGGAGAATGGAAAGAGTTGATGATCTCATCTATCAGGTCCTGCCCCTTGGGTGAAAGGCAGAGCCAATCCTACCTAAAACACTGGGTGAGGATGAGGGAGAGGTATTTCCCTTGAGAGTAAAAAAATCCAAGAGACAGTGATGAGAAGAGGAAGTAGATGCAGGGGCAGTGGTCACTGGGCGCCCCCCCCCCAGTCCCCATGAAGCTCCTGATGGGCAGCCTCTGCTGTTCTGGAGGTTCCTTCCTCTCGCCATCTAGGGGCCTCACATTGGCCACAGAGCCTCATGGGAGACACTGTCTTCATCTGTTTTCTGTAGCTATTGCAGGACACCACAGACTGGATTGTTTATAAACCAGAAAGGTTGAGGTGTCTCAGGGCTCTGGGGGCCCAGATGCCTAAGTGGCCAGGATCTCTGGGCTGCACCATGTCCTGGTAATGGCCAGCAGCCTCATGGAAGATGGGGAATGCTGGGCTATCCTCCTTCAATTTAGGAGCACTCTCAAGCCAAGAAGGCTTCATCTAGGTTTTTGAGAACTCCCCCTGATTCCTCCAGACCTGGGGTGGACAGTGGCCTCAGGATGGGGGACACACACAGGGGCTCCCTCCAGGTCAACCTGCCTGCCAGAGTACCCCAAGGGGACAGCTGCAGCCAGCATAGCCTGCTGGGAGACTGGGTACTCCTGGCCCCCAAGCCAGTGGGCTCATTTACATGAACCCAGCTAATTTTCTGGGGCTATGGAAATGTATGCAAACCACAATGCAGGAGAGTCAAAAATAGCAGATGCATTAGCATCCCCCATGGAGATATTGTTTTATGCAAACGTCCTGCTGGGCCGGCTGAGTGGGTGGAAAGAGAGGTGGGCTCCAGGGCGCCAGCGAGGCCAGCCTCGCAGTCTCTGCTCCATGGGTCCCTGGGTCCTTGGCCAGGCCCCTGCAGGGAAGAAGATTTGGTGGGTGACCTGGGGTGGACTGGAGGATCCTGGCTGCCAGGGAGGGCCCGAGGGGGTAGGACAATGCCCCCATGGGGACCCTGTCCAGCCCTGTCCTCCACCCTATCTCCCCCTCCTGGCCCTGAGAGGCTGACCCTCCTGGTCTCTGGTGCTGCCTCTTCCTGCTGAATCGCCTCTGCAGCTCTCCACCTACCTCTGTAGCCACCGGGGTCCTTTGTCCTGCTCTCTGCCATCTCCTGCCCCTTCCTGTCTGTCTTTCAGGATCTGCTTTCCTTCTGTTCCTGGGCCTCTTGTTCTCTGCTGCCTGCCTTCCTGTGGTGTCCCTGTCCCTCTTTCTAATCATCCTCCCTCCCTGGAGACTGTCCCGGGTCACACAGTCTCCCTCTGTCCCATGAGCACAGGAGCTGTTGGACTCAGGGGGACCTGTGGACTCCCCTCTCCCTGCATGCTCCTGGGGGCGCCAGGCCTCCTGAGCATGGCCCGAGGAGGTGCCGACCTTCCCTGCAGCACATGCCCAGGCTGACCCCACCAGCTTGGGTGGTCTAGCCTGGGCTGTGGAGCTGGGGTGGCACAGGCCTGGCCCATGGCCAGCCTCGGTTTCCACCTCTGGGAAATGGGTCTCTCCTGGTGTCCGAGTCTTGGCTGGCCATGGGCCCGGCCTGTGCTGCACAGAGAGGGCACTTTTGTCGCTTGGGGACTGTGGCTGGTTAGCGTTGTCTTCTCCCAGGTAGATTCTTGTAACCTCTCCCCTGTTTCCACGTAGACTCTGGTTCTGGGTTTCCTCACCTGGAAAAGGGGCAGAACATTGCTCATGCTGCTGGGTGACCCATGATCTGTTTGGGTCCAGAAGGTCCCCAGGAGCCCGTGGTTTGGGGCCTGGTCCCCAGGGCAGCGATGTTCAGGGGTGGGGCTTTGAGGCGGGACAGGATCTCAAGCGCTCAGACCTCGTCCTGGGTGAATCCAGTGCATGGCCTCATGATTTGAAGGGATGTCAGGGGTGGATCTGGCTGGAGGAAGGGGTCACTGGGTGCAGGCCCCGGGACGGGTCCATCCCCCAGCCTCGGGTGGGTGGCACCTTTCCTTGGCCACAACTCCACCATGATCTTCCTGAGGCCATGGAGCCAGCCTCAAACCCTGAGTCCAGATGAATCTCTCCTCCCTGATTTTGTTATGCCAGCTCTTTTGGTCTCGGTGGTGAAGAGCTAACACATGGACTCAGCGTTTAGTAGGTGCTCAATAAATAACTTTCCTTCCTCCTCAGATAGCTGCCCTTCCCTGAGCCTGTTTCCTCCTCCAGAATAAGATCAGCACAGAGCACCCCCTGAGGTCTCTTTGTCAAGCAGGACTGGACTGGGGTTCCCAGCGTGGCCACCAGTCAGTGGTGACTCCACAGTGCCACCAAGTGGCCACCCCAGATCACCACAGGGCAGCCTTGGGGTCTGGGGTTAGGGACAGGGATGTGCCTGACTTCTCCTACCCCAAGGTAGCAAGGACCACAGGGATGAAATCTACTCAGGGCCACATGGCTATGACCACAGAATAAAGAGAAGAAACCCTGTGCTAGATGGCCTGAGAGCTGGGTGACCTTGGGGCAGTGTATTTCTCTCTGAGCCTCGTGTTTCTCACCACATCAGACCACCCTGGATGCTTCTGTGCAATCATATCCCCTGTCCCTGTGTCTGTTCCAGGACTGTATCTGCTGGGTAGTTCACAGTTTTGCAGAGTGCCTACTCTGTGCTATCTACACAGGATGAACAATAATGACCACCCAATAATAGTAACTGCTGACCTTGAAAGTTTCTTCGGGTTGGGCCTGTGCTCCTCACATGATTAGGACCAGCTCATTTAACGAACATGAGACTGAACTTCCCAAACACTTCACAGCCATTCCCTCAGTGAAGCCTCCCAGCACAGCAAGACCTGGAAAACCAAGCCTTCTGAACATTAAATTCATCCGCCAATTGTTTTATTGAGCACCTAAGTGCTGGGCCCCACACTCAGCACTGGGACCCCTGGTGAAAGGCACCAGTACCGCCTTGGACCCTGCCAGCTCATGGTTGAGTGGAGAGGATCTGCAGTAAACAAAGAGGACACCATGGACGTGGAATGGGGAGATTCGATAAGAGACTTGGGGAGGTGCACTGGAGCAGGCAGGGGAGGGGAGGAAGGCGGCGTGGTCAGAAGGGCAGTGCAGAAGGCAGTGTTTCCAAGGAGACCGCAGGGAGCACCAGAAGTCACAAAATGCGAACGCCAAGGGAGCAGCTGCGCAAAGGCCCTGTGGCCAGCCCAGCTGACATCACTGAGGGTCTGAAAGGTGGCCCCCAGTTGTCTTCAAATCTGGTACCCCCTCTGTACCCCCAGATTCCAGCGGGTGCTGAGGATGCTGGGACTCTGAGAAAATCACCAGGGAGTCTCACAAAAGAGTCATGCCTGGCCTGTCTCCAGGGCCACCTAATGGGGTCTGGGGACATTGGCCTGGCTTGGGTCTTTGCTGTCATCTCCTGGGTGATAACAGCAGGCAGATTGGGGTCTCTCAGTCTCCAGATCTGGGTTTACTAAACTTTCTTGACCCAATGACTGAGTGCCATGTAGTTGGGCCATTTTTATTTTGGGGTAATCTCTTTATTTTGGGGTAATTTTTATCAGTGTTTTTCTCCCTGTGGGCCCAGCCCTGGCCTAGGGTCTATTGCTTGCATAACAGTCCTGGTTTATCCTAAGACCGCGGTGACAGTGTGGCTGGTGAGTTAGTCTTGGGGGCCCCCTGGGCCAGTGTCCGACAGTGTAATCCCCAGATAGCCTTAAAGGCATCCCAAGTCTGATTTGAGAACTGCCTTAGGCAGGGGCCTCTGAGCTGAGCCCAGGAGAGTCTCTGTCTGGCCCAGAGAACCGCCCGCTAGAGAGAGAGGGAGGCTGGGAGAGAGCGCTCTGGGATGGACTGGCGATATCTGCCCTGGAGGCAGCCTGGGGGAGGTTCTGAGGAACCACCGCAGGGTGAGTCCAGCTGTACTCAGATCTCACGTGGGGTCACCCCCAAGAGGTAGAAAGGATCCAAGTCCATCCCTGGCTGGTGACTGAGAATCCCACCAAGGCACCAACTGTTGACCTCTGTCTTCCCTCTGGAAAGGGGCCCCCATGACTTTATGAGTTGTGAACGCTTCTGGGACAAAGGATCTCAGGCTGGTGGCTTGAACAATGGGTATTTATTTCTGCCCAGCTCTGGAGGCTGCCAGTCCAGGGTCAAGATGCTGGCAGGCTGGGCATCTTGGGAGGCCTCTCTCTTAGGCTGGTAGAAGGCCATCTTCTCCCTACCATGTCTTCCTTTTTTCATCTGCTCCTCTTATAAGAACACTGCCTTGTTGGATCAGGGCCTTCCTCGATGACCTCATTTTACCTTAATCACCTCTTTGGAGAATGCAAATGTGGTCACATTCTGAGGTACTGGAGGTTAGACTTCAACACAGGATTTCAGTGGTGGGGTGGGGATGTGATTCAGTCCATACGGGATGGAGCATCCACCTCAGAGGAGGGTAGAGGCCCTGGAGAATGGCCCATCCATCCAGTCATCTCTCACAATGTAACAGACACCCCAAGATCAGCACCTAGGGAAGTGATGCATGTTTAAATCAATTATTTTCAACCTTTTCAGTGATGTTGAATGATCTGATGTGTTATGTATTCATTTTCTTCCTGAGTCTGTGAATCACCATGGGGATCTCTGTCTCAGGAGGTGCCATTGAGGTGTCTCCATGGCGGGGAATGGGAGTTTCTGGGGACTAGTTTACTTGAACACCCAGGAGTCGATGATGTTGGATTTGTTTGGAGAGACGCTTGCCTGTGGCCTCTGCATGTAGTCTGGGCTTCCTCACAACATGGCGGCTGAGCTCCCAGGACAACTGCCTCAGGCAGAACTACAAGGGGAATCTGGGCTCTCTCCGTGACCTCATCACACAGTGTCCCTTTGGCTGCACTCCTCTGACCACGAGGTCACCAAGACCTCCAGAGGTCCAGGGTCCAGGGTAGACACTGAGGCCAGGGGACAGTGGAGTCCAGAGTCACCCAGCTGCTCCCAGGTTTGTCCAACTCCAGAGAAGAGGCCAGGGAAGCCCCTTAGAACAGCACAGTCCAGACCCCAGGCCGGGGTGTTCCAGGGGCTCTGCTCCCACTGAGAAGAGCCCTAGAGGGCAGGGAAAGGACCTCAGGAGGGAGTGTTTGACACAGAGCAGAGAAAATCAAACACAATTTTCTCCTCTTGGGTTTCCCTGGGGAAAGCACATTCTAGAACGCATAATTTGTGAGTTCCCTGGCCTAGGTCTGCCTGGATGTGTTCGTAGAGAAGCTCAGCCACCACCTCTGGGTCTCATGACTCCAGAGGACCTGCCTCTGTGCTGTTCTCTCTATTCCTCTCTATACAGGGGCATGCACGTGGCAGGCCTAGCAGGAGTCCTGAGAACCTGTCTGCCCAGGAAATGCCCAGAGGGGAGCAAGGGACAGGAGAGACCACAACCAGAGAGAGGTAGAAAGGATCTTTGGAGGGAAATGCAGTGCTTCAGAGTGAGCCCAGCCGCCTGCTTCCTCCAACACTGGACTCACCAATTCAGACACTCACATCTCCATACCTCATTCATCCATTCATCAGTACAAGTGTCCATCTGTCCATCCATCAGTTGATCTGCCTGACCATCCATCCATCAGACCATTTTTTCATCCATCCATCCATCATTTCTTTGACCCATCCATCCATACACCATCCACCCATCCATCCACCATTCATCCATCCTTCCATCATCCATCCATCCACCCACCCATTCATCCATTCACCATACATCTACCCACCCATTCACCCATCCATCCATTCATCCATCCATCCATCCATCCATCCATCCATCTATCGTTCTATGCATCCATCATTCCAACCATCCATCCACCATCCATCCATCCATCCTTCCATCCATCCATCCATATTTCCATCCATCCATCCTTCCACCCTTCCATCCATCCTTCAATCCATCCACCAATCCACCCATCCTTCCATCCATCCATCCTCCATCCATCCATCCATCCTTCCATCCATCCTTCCATCCATCCATCCTTCCTTTCATCTATTCATCCACAATCCACCATCCATCCACCATCCATCTATCCATTCATCCATCTTTCCATCCATCCACCCACCCATCCATCCTTCCATCTACCCATCCACCCACCCATCCATCCTTCCACCCACCTATCCATCCACCCATCCGTCCATCCATCCACCCACCCAACAATCCTTGCACCCACCTGTCTATCCTTCCATCCATCAACCCATTCAACCACCCACCCACCCATCCATCCACCCATCCATCCATTCATCCATCGTTCCATACATACTTCCATTAATCCACCCATCCATCCATCCTTCCATCCATCCATCCTTCCTTCCATCCATCCACCATCCACCATCCATCCAACATCCATGCATCCATTCATCCATCCATTCACCCACCCATCCATCCATCCATCCAACCATCCCCCATCCATCCATCCATCCATCCATCCATCCATCCTTCCATCCACCCATCCATCCATATATCCATCTTTCCATCCATCAACCCACCCATTCATACAACCACTCATCCATACATTCTTCCATTCATTCATCCTCCATCCTTCCATCCATCCACCCATCCATCCACCAAACCTTTTGCCCACCCACTCACCCCCTTCTCTCCTCTCTTTCATCTGCCCACCATGCTGTACCCCAGCCATCTTCCCAGTCTGGGAGGTCAAGTGAAGGGACAGAGCCCAGGCCCCAAACCAGAGTGGTGGACTCACATCCCACTTTTCTCCACTCTGACCTTGGATTCTGGTGTCTGTCCTGCCTCCAGTGCACAGTGTGTCCCCAGCCACCCTGAACCTTAGTCTCCCTATCTGTTCTGAGGAAGAGTGGACCCATGATTTCTAGGCTGCAGGCAGAAGAGAGGAGAGCCAAAGCCAGGGCCACCACCACTCAGTCAGCAGCACAGTAGTCCCTGAGCTCCTGCTACGTGCCTTCTGGAACTCAGCTTGGGAACACTGGGGTGACAGAGAGGGACCAGGCTTCCACCCTCTGGGGAGGAAACACAGTAGCCACATCCACAAACTGATGTACAACCTATCTTCAGAGATGGGTGGTGAGAACCTTCTGTAGAGGATTCCATGGCAGGGGAGGGTGGCATGCCTGGATAGGGACTGTCAAGAGGGCTGCAGGGCAGCATCCAGGAGGTCCTGATGCTTCATCTCACAATTAACCCTTCATTGGCAAGTCTCCCTGCCAAGCCTGCAGGGAACAAAGTGCCAGGCAGAGGGAACAGCAAGTTCCAAGAACTGGTGATGGAATCAGGCTTCTGGGGACATGGAGCTGGGGTTGGGGAACTTGTTAGCCACTGCTGGAGACATCCTCACATGGCTCTGTCACACAGCATTTAGTCCAGTTATTAATGACAGTGACATCTTGTCTGCTACCTGGGAGAGCTGAAGCCTGCCAATTCTTTCTTGTAATTGTCTTTCATTTTAATGATCTGTGTTTCAAATTATGTTCCCACATCCCAAGGCCTCCAGGTACCAGGTATATTTCTCTAAATCCCAATAAGTAAATACAGTAAATCCATGTGCTTTCAGGGATTTTTATGGGCCAGTCTGCAGGGGAAATGTGCTGGTTGCCTTGGAGGGCTGAGCTGATGGAGCTGGCAAAGTGATTAGTTGCTGACTTGCAGGGCCACTTGAGCCTAATTATGGTGACAGCTGAGGTTCTCACCTCCCTGGGACCCAGATTTACATGGCACTGCAAAAGCTCCTTGGGTCGGTGTCTCCCTTGTAGGGCAGACTGGAGGGAGGCCGCTGGGTCTCTGAGGGGATTTGGAGGTAAAGTCAGAGGGTCAGAGAGCATGGGCTGTGCTGGGGGAGGCTGGAGCGGCCAGCACTTCCTCCTTCATGAGCACCTTATTTCTTCTTTCTTTTTGGACTTCAGATCAAACCCAGGGGGGCTTAACCCCTGAGCCACATCCCCAGACATTTTAACTTATTATTTAGAGAGAGTCTTGCTAATTTGCATAGGACCTCACTAAATTGCTGAGGCTGGCCTCACACTTGAGATCCTCCTGCCTCAGCCTCCTGAGGCACTGGGGTCAAAGGCATGTGCCACCATGCCTGGCGGGTTACTTCTTAGTTCTTTGGTGGATCCTGAAGCACTTTCTGAGAATCTGCTTCCATCTTGCTCTTCTGGCTGAGGTTTGTCTTGTTGTAGATGCTCCTTAGCATATGACGGGGTCATGTCCCCATGTCCCCGTCATCCCACTCTAAGTCAAAATTCACACATTTGGAAAATGCATGAAGCTCTGGCAGCACAGGCACTGCAGGGACTCACTTGCCTCCCCTTGTGATCTCTGGCCTGTCTGAAAGCTGCACGGGGTGATATCACCTGAACCCACCCAGTTCACACCCAGGCCACAATTCAAGGTCCTGAGTACAGTTTCTACCCGACACACATGGCTCTCACACCATCATAAAGGAAAAGGTCTAAGTTGGACCCTTGAAATTCAGGACTGTCTGTTTATCTATTTGCTCACAAGGTTCCCCTCCTAGACCTGTTCATTCCTTCATCCATCCATTCATCCATTTATTCAACAAAAAGATCAGGAGCCCCAGACTGGGTCGGGATTTGGCATAAAGGTTTGGGAGATGAATCTCTCTTCATAAACAGGGTGCTAGACAAACCACTGGTGCACAGTATTGTTTGTTGCAAGAACTCAAGGTCTCAATGTCATAAGCCTTGGCCCTGCACAGGTGTAGACAGTGTGTGCGTGTGTGTGTGTGAGTGTGTGTGTGTGTGCATGCTCTTGCACACACCCAAACTGATAGTCTTTCAAGTGCCAAGAGAGGAGATGCTCAGGGCAGTCAATGTCACAGGCAGACTACGGCCTCTGTGGCCAGGACAGCTGTGACAGCCTGGGACAGTGACTGGAATATAACAGGTGCTCAATAAATAGATTTTGGTGATGACCCATGAATGCGTTTTTAAATCCACAGTGCGGGAGCTGGCACATGGCCAGGACTAAATAGCTGCTCAACTAAACGGTGGGACAAGAGTCATGCAACAGGAAGAGCCTTACCAGGCAGGTGGGGTCATGTGACAAGGCAAGGCGGCACTGCCCTTGAGGGTCCTGGGGGATAGGGGCTCTGCCTGGGGCATGTTCTAAGACGTCCTGGCTCTTGAGCACAAATAGGATTCTGACAGCTGGTTCCTCTGGGGAGGGTCAGGCATGAGAAACATGCCATCCAGAAAGGCAGAATTAAGGGTGCCTGATGTCCATGCAGCCAGAAGGGTGAAGGGCCAGCAGGGAGATGGGGAACCATGCCGAAGAATGCAGAGCCTTGCATGGCAGATGAGGAATTAAGATTTGCCCCAGGGACCCTGGGGAGCATGAGACGTCACATGCAGGAGGACCCTGTCCTATGGGACCCCACAGCAATCTCTTCCTGACCTTTGGAGATGTTTAGGGCAGGACCGGCCATCAGGCCAGGAAGGAGACAGTGAGGGCCAATTCCAGCCAGGACTCCGGGTACGATGGAGACCCTGCATGGCTGCGCAACCTCACTCGGGATGACTGCGCGGAACTCCGGCCCAAGGACTCCGCTGGTCCCACCTACCTTGCACTGAACAGAGTTTGATATCTGGAATCCTTAATCAAACCTATAATCTAATATTCAAAACAGGATTTGGAGAAAACAAAGGCTGTGTCAAGCTAAAGAGAAGCTTGGGTCATGGTTGAAATGCAGCCTTGGTTTTATTCTGTGAACAGTCAGAAACAGGTGACTGGGAGGAGGGAATGGGCATAGCTATAACTTCTGGGTCCTGTTTGGTGAGTGTATCCAAGGGGCCATGTGCCGAGTGCCCACTGAATCTTGATGAGCTTGGCAGCTGGGCATTGTTCTCACTTCCAGAGGTGAATCGAGGCTCGGAGAGGCCAAGCAATGTTCCGTATCCATAGCAGGCCTATGGCAGGGCCTGGTGGAGCCAGATCCTTGAGTTTGCAAACCTTCTTGCTTCTTAGTCCCAGGCTCCTCTAATCCCATGGCTTGCTCCCTTTCCTCTGGAAACACATCCATCAGGAACAGGCAAACATCTTTCAAAGAGTTATCCCAGCAGGTCTGTGGCTGCAGCCCCTCCTGACAGTGGAATGACCCTGTGAAGCCCCAGTGGCCTCCTGGTAATGGCTTGAACCTGGTGAATTGGGGACTTTCCTTGCCAGCCAATGGCAATGGTGCATCCCATGGAACCCAGAGAGCACCTGACAGGGAGTAGGGAGAGAGGGAAGGTAGGCACAAAGATGGCAGGAGACCATCAACCCATCCATCCACACATCCATCCTTCTGTCCATCCCATCTGGAGAGAGGAACAGAACAGAGATGCTGAGCTCATCCCACTCGGGGTCAGCCAAGATTGGCCAACAGCCAGTTGAGCCCTGGATATGCCAGTGATCCCAACCAAGCCTCTAGCCTCACCTCCTCACCCAGGCTTCCTTTCCTTCTTTCTTCCTGCATCACCCCCTCCTGACCCCTGCCCCTACCCCATAAGCTGCCTGACTTCTTTCCATATTGCTCTACCTTCCCAGGGACCGTAGGCCTGTTTAGTTCCCTTGTGACTCTCCAGCTGCTGCACAACTGTCCCATCTGTTACTCTGTAGTCTTTTTCTGAAGGACATCTGGCAAGGAGGAGCATTCTTGTGCACGTGTGTTTGTTTCTTAGGACAAAAGATTTTCCGCTGATAGAATTGATGAAACGAAGACCCCAGCCTCCTTCTCCCCTGGTAACTGACCATTCATACCAGGGGAGCCCAGGGGATGTGGGCATTTTGTGTGGACATGAATGAAACTTTTACTTGCTCTCTGGGTAGGAAGACGTGTGGCTGGAGCCTGGTGGCAGATTATGGTGGCAGATCAGAATGATGATCCCGCACCTTCACTTCCCCCTGTAACTCTTTACCATAAGTGCCCTCTCACAGGACAAGCGTGACTTGCTTTTCTATAAGGGCTTGGGGTGTGCATGTGGGCTAGCGGGGCTAGTGGGGCTCTCAGTGCACTCACAGGCTGGCTTCTGGGGTGAGAAGCTTCAGCCAGCCAAGATCAGCGGAGCCCTGGACATGGCAGCAATCACAACCAGAAGTCACAGAGCCAACAGAGTCTGAGCACAGTGTGCCACTCAGGTGTGTGATCCTTACCAGGCAGTACTTGGTTGATGGATAACTGACAGGTATGCATGGCATTGAGACCCATATGCTCCTATTTTTTTGTTGTTGTTGTTCTCAACAAATAAAAGATTGTTCAACTTAATATAATTAAAAGAGAGAGAGAGATGGAGGGAGGGAGGGAGGGAGTGAGGCCAAGCAGGCCTCTCCCAGCCAAATTTGGTGAGTCTTCTTTACTCTTAGGAGAGAGCAAACAATTAGCCCACCTCCTCCTGCTGCAGACTCCTCTTGGAGACTAATAACTGTTTACTTAGTCATGTCGCCATGCTGTGTTTAATATTTATCCATCACGGGAACCGTGCGTGTTAAATGTCAGCCTCTCATCCCGACACCTCGTGTCTCCACCAGCTGGAATCCCACAAACAGCCTTAGCAGCCTGGCCTGGTTCCCTGGCAGAGCCCAGGGTGGGCCACTTGATGGATTCCACCACCTCTGAGGGGTCCCACCCCTGAGTACCGTGTGTTTGCCAGGGTCAGTGTGGGTGAACAGCAGGTGGGATTCACCTGGAGGGTCAGCTCAGGGGCTCAGGTGGAAATGTGGCCGGCCTTGACCCTGCATGTGGTTCCACGCACAGTGGGTCATCTCTCGAGGATGGGTAACACCTGACACCAGGCAAACGCTGGATCACTTGCTGTCTCGGATCGGGAATGGCAAGAGCAGGTCGCCCATGTTCAGCTCAGATGCAGTTCTTGTTTCCTGTGTGCTGTTGATGTGCAGTTGTTTGAATCTCCAGATGTTGAACTAGGGGTGTACAGGGCAGACTCGTGTGTGTGTGTGTGTGTGTGTGTGTGTGTGTGTGTGTGCATGTGTGAGTGAGACACTCACAGTGCAGAGATCTTACCTGGGTATCGGATGTGCACTTGCACCTGGGACCAGGAACCATGCTGACGGCCTCTGTGTTTTATAGGATGTCTTTCCCAAAGCTTGAATCGTACATTTCCCATGACATCTGGGGTTCCTTCCGGCTCAGATTAGGCCATTCTGAACTCGCACCTTCACAGTGAAGTTTGGGAGGTTGGTCACTGAATCAATCAGCAGACCTGCTGGGCAGCACCAGGAGACCCTTAGCCTTGCCCCTGGATCCTGGGGAGGAAATGAGCATAAGTGGGTCACAGGGTGACAGGAAGCCCAGAGCTCAACCCCACAGCCCAGGCCCCATGACTCTGGAGGAGCTACGCAAATGTCCACCTACTACCTCCCCTCCAAACAGGCGGAACAGTACGGGAGGTCCCACTCCTCCTCTGAATCTCCCAGGGCCAGCTCTCTGTGGGACTTCAGAGAGGTCTGGCCATCAGCGTGCTGGGGCAGAGCCTAGGATCATCCCAGGGTTGTTTCTGCTGCATAACTTGCTGGTCCCCTTTCTATAAGATCCGAGGAAGCTCCAAGGGCCTCCTGTCAGGGGGTCAGGATCTGCCACCAACTGCATCATGGAAATACTTGAAGTTTTCCTCACTTTTTGGATGATAGGAATGAGAACGGGGATGGACAGGACCTGAAACAATTTCTCTGGGGAATCGAAGCAGATCTGGGACATTGAGTGCCTGGCATGAGTGTAGTAAAGACTTAAGGGACGTGAGCCCATCGATAGCACTGGCGGCAGCTGGTGGAGGAGTGGGATGCTCAGCCTCAGAGGTAGTCAACGCAAAAGCAAAGCAAAACCAAACCCCCCCAAAAAACAAACAACAACAACAACAAAAAAAAACCCCACAGGAAAACGGAAAACAAGACACCATGAGATTTTTGCTGAAGTTACTGGGGGAAGTTTCTTCCAGTCAGGTTTTGCTTTTCCTCCATGGCTTCTGGGCTAACTAACCTCCTGGCCAAGGCCAGGCCAGTCACAGAGCTGCCTTTCCAGGGAGGGGCCTCCCTGGGAGGACTGGGGCTTCAGATTCACGCAGAGTCACCTCCCTGAACCCTGGGACCATCAGTAAGGGCCCCTCCCGGTCTCCACTAATTTCACGGAGATCTCTCTGTTTGGTAAACTGGATATTAAAAACAAATGTACCTCATTAGAAATAAAGTGTTTCCAACTAGTTTGAAATAAAATAAAATGTAATCACTAATGACATTTAAATGTTGTAGATACTTTACTTTTTAAAAATGCCTTAAATGTAAAATGAAATATGGCTTTCATTTAGCCTGGGAGGCTTTAAGGCCTGCTCCTGCCTGGGCCTCCTCTGACCTCAGAAGACAGCCTAGGCTTCCAGAACCATCCCTGACTTGGGAGACTGGATGAAGTTCTGCTGAGAAAGAAGGGCGTGCCTTCCAGGGATCCCTGGACCTCTAGGGATCACAGGCTGTTCTTTGAGACCCCGCCACAGGTGACAGTTTGTGCCCACATCATGTGGACGGGTCCCTGCCCTGCTCTGCACCTTAGTCACAGCGAGGATGCTCCCCACCCACTCCCACTCCCTATGCTGGTTCCTGTCCAATTTGTTTTGGCTTTGTTTTATGGTTATAGGATTCAGGTTTATTTGGTGAGTTATAAAGTTATAAAATATGTGAGAGCGTATTTGTGGTTTCCTCTAAGATGATGCTTCTGCAATTAGCTCTTGGGGCCAAACATGGCCAGACAGGGGTGGCTGGTGGGTGCCTGGTGGCTTTACTGGGGAGGATCGGGTGGGACCTTGGGCTGCACTTCTGCAGCGATGTCTGCACGTGGGCGATGGTGACTTTGGGGTTCTGGGCTGGAGGGCTGAGGGTTCAGCCTCCCAGTGGCCTCTGTTGCTCAAGTCTTCGGGCCCTGCACAGGTGACAGGGGCTGATGTAGGGAGACCTGCCCAGGTGTCCTCAGATCTTGGGGACCCTACATTCACTGTGGTTGGATGATAAATTGGGGGAGTCCCTTATGTACTTGGTTCCCTTCAACAGATGGGCAGAGGTGACTTGCACCGTGTGGAGGGGTCTCCAACACTCAGGGGACCTCTGATCCTCTGTGATCAGCACACTGTGTGGCCCAGGGCACTTCACACTTAACCTGCTGTGTTGGGGTCCTAGACTGCGGCGACTGCCAACATTTGGTGACCAAAAGAAACAGAGACGTTCTGCCTTGATCCTGGAGGCCCTGGAGGCCCTGGAGTCCAACCTCAGAGCATGGCTGGCCCACACCACCTGGAGACTCTGAGGAGGACACTCCCAAGTCCCTTCCAGCTGCTTCTGACCCCATGCTGCCTCTTTCTCTCTCTGACCAGCCTCTAGGCATCAGGACCAGGGGAAGGGCTCCCAGCTTAAGGGGTCAGGCCCCTGGCAGGTGGACCCTCTGGGTCCCACTAGAAGGTGCCTCTTGGCATCTTCCAAGGTCAACGAGCCTGTGAATTAATCTATTTGGGTTGTAGAGTCATTTATTCAAAAATACATACTGAGTGTCTCCCCATCACCAACAAACCAAAGATGCTGGGCTCAAGGACCTAGTCTTCCAGGAGAGAGAGTGAGGGAGAGAGAGAGAGAGAGAGAGAGAGAGAGAGAAGAGAGGGAGAGAAAGAAGGAGAGAGAGAGGGGGAGAGAAAGAGAGAGGGAGAGAGAGGGAGAGAGGAGAGAGGGAGAGAAAGAGGGAGAGAGAGAGAGGGAGAAAGAGAGAGGGAGAGAAAGAAGGAGAGAGGAGAGAGGGAGAGAAAGAGGGAGAGAGAGAGAGAGGGAGAGAAAGAGGGAGAGAGAGGGGGAGAGAGAGAGGGAGAAAGAGAGAGGGAGAGAGAGAGAGGGAGAAAGAGAGAGGGAGAGAAAGAGGGAGAGAGAGAGAGGGAGAAAGAGAGAGGGAGAGGAAAAGAAAAGAGAGAGGAGAGAGGGAGAGGGAGGGAGAGGAACCAGGAGCCATGAAGTGACATAAAAACACAGGGCACAACTGGGGCCAGGAATTGTCGGGTTGTTGAGTGGGGTGTCAGGAAAACCCTCCTTGAGGTGACAGCTGAGGGAGGCCTGGAGGAGGTCATCGGCTGCTGCAAAGGCCCCGAGGCTGCCACGCCAGGGAGGCTGCAACTGGTGGGCTTGGAGGGAGCAGAGGAGTGGCGGTATGTCATGTACATTTAGCTTTTAGAAAAATCCTGGTGAATCACTTAAAAGATCGTGGAATCTGGAGGCTACTGAAGTCGCCCTAGTGACCCGGGCGTGGGTGGTACAGTTAAGGCAGCATGTGGCCTGGAATCTGATCAGAAGACGGGAGTCCAGGGCAACTGCCAGGTTCTTCCAGAGCCAGGGGGAGGTTGGCACTGTCCATCCTCAGCACGGGGACAGTAGTGCCAGGGGACAGGTCGGGGAGCAGGCAGGAACCAGGGTTACCATTTTGATCACATCAGGTTTGGGTGTCATTTAGATGTCAATGTGGAGATGAGGACCAGGCAGGT
Source organism: Sciurus carolinensis (assembly GCF_902686445.1). Taxonomy (NCBI): domain Eukaryota; kingdom Metazoa; phylum Chordata; class Mammalia; order Rodentia; family Sciuridae; genus Sciurus; species Sciurus carolinensis. Next base: position 931,523 of record NW_025920174.1, on the reverse strand, counting down.
GGCAGGAGAGGTGAGAGTTCAAGGGAGTCTCGGGTTGCAGATGGATACTGGCTGGCAGCAAGCACGTGTCCCTGAACATGGTGAGGACTGAGCAGTTGTGAGGAGGGAGCAAGGGGAGAAGGGACAGGCACATCAGGGTGGGGTTCCTGTGAAGCAGCCCAGGCCTTCTGCACACTAGGGAATCTGTCATGGTTGAGGGAAGGGGCACAGCAGAGGGTGGTCTCACCTTCATGTCCATCCTCACAGAATCAGCATCTGCCTCCCCCGAGTGCCCGTGGTTTGCTGGTGCTACCCTCCCCTGGATGGTGCTTGGCACTCCACTGCCCACTCCTGGGCCTGGGAAGGAAGTTCAGGCCACGTGTGCATATTGAGCTGGGGTCTTCTGGTGCTTTCTCCTGCAGGGGGAGGTGCGGGGCGGGGGCCCCCACCGCCTCACAGGCAGCCCTAGCACAGGGCCACCTGGCCCTTGAGGAAATCATGATAGGGGCAGAGCAGCTGGGACTCGGTGCTGGAGCCAGCGCAGCTGCAGAGCAAGGGCTCCTTCTGCAGGTAACACTCCTGTCCGGACTGGGCCAGCACCGGGTACAGGTGGTGCATCTCCCACTCGGCGCTGTCACAGGGCACTTGCAGCCTGCATGGGCGCCACCAGTGTCAGTCACCCCCTGGGGTGGGTGGGGCGGGCTGTCCCCAGCCTGGCACTGCTCACCCCTCTCCCCAGCAACCCCTGACCTAGACTTGGGAAGAGGTGGTTACAGCTCCTTATCCACCTCTGTCTGGGAGCTTGGAGAAAAGGGGCCTGGGTCCCGCCTGGAGGGATGCACAGCAGCTTTATGGAGAAAGTGCCCATCCAGGCTGGGGCAGGGCCCCTGAGGGGCAGAGGGAGCTGGGTGGTACTGGGAGGCAGCATCCCTGGTAGTGGCTGGGTCCTGCCAAGTGTATAGCTGCATGATGCAGACGCCTACCTGGAAGGTCCTTTCTGGATCCTTCCTGACTGGTTGGAAACTCTCAGAGGGAGGGGGGCGCACTTACTGGAGAAAGGTCTCCTGGCTGTTGAGGAAGGGGAAGAAGGAGGGCTCGCAGACCAGTCTGTGGTTAAGGCAGTCCCTCCTGGTAGTGGCCAGCCAGGCCCGCAGCAAATGTGGCGGGGGCCAGGCCCTGGGGTCCTTGCTAGTGTTCTGGGCCCACTGCAGGTGGGTGGCGTTGGGTGCCAGGATGAAGGGCTCTGTGAGGCCCCAGCCCCTGCATAGGGGCTGGGCTGGGAACTGCACAGAAGTCCTGCAGGAAGAGAGGGGCATCAGGGAGGTGGAGTGGGGCATGGGCAGCCTTGGGTGGCACCTGAGGACCCAGGCTTGCAGCTCAGTGGGGGCCACTGTTGGGCACTTGCTAAATACCAGGCAGCCTTGCACGCAAATTTCATTTATTCCTCAAAGCAGCCCCACCCCACAGACACTCAGGTGCCTCCAGGTACTTGGCAGGGAAGGAATGGAGGCTCAGTGGTCATGGGACCTGAGGGGCTCACAGCCAGGGGTGTCTGCTGCCTGCAAACTGTGGGCTCTGGCCTGATGGGTTTGGGTTGGGAACCCAGGTCCAGCGCTGAGGATGGAGGGCCGCCTACCTGGTGCTGGATGTAGGCATGGGTCCGCTCCAGCTCCCCCCACAGGTGTGCTCATAGGGCAGGTAGAGCTCCACCTGAGGGAGGGCACGTCAGGGAGACCTGGTTATGAGGCTGCCTGCTGGGCTTGGGGTGGGATGTGCCAATGCCACATCCACCTGGCCCTCTCAGCTGAGGTCCCTACAATTTCCAGGGTCCCTGGGGACTCAGGCTTAGCCCTGGACCCTCCCTGTGTCCTCAGTGCCCCTGCCCTGTCCCCCACCCCAGTCACACAAGCTTCCTCCTGCCCAGAGCCCAGTGCTCCACCCCTCCTGGGCTCTGAGGCCTCCTCCCCCAGCCTGACTTCTCTGGGATGTCACCCACTCCAGAGCATCCTGCACCCATGCCCTCCTGGTACAGAACCAGGTTCCTCAGAGTCCTCAACACCCCAGACTTCCTCCCGCCAGGGACAAGCGCCCCTGCCACGGCTTCCTGTCCATGCTCCATCTCTCTCAGGAGCCCACAGTCCCTCGAGGGCAGGGACTGCAGCTTGTCCCCCAGAGTCTGGAGTACTGCCTGGTACAGTGCCTGGCATGCAGTGGGTGCTCAG